>NC_057802.1:527946150-528198551 GCF_018294505.1 Triticum aestivum | reverse complement strand
CCAGGGGGCCCAGGCACGCCCTGGTGGGTTGTGCCCACCTCAGGACTCCCCCGGACCGCCTCTTTGCTCTATAAATATCCCAATATTCAAGAAACCGTAGGGGAGTCGACGAAATATTCATCCAGCCGCCACAGAGTCCAGAACCACCAGATCCAATCTAGACACCATCTCGGATGGGGTTCACCACCTCCATTGGTGCCTCTCCGATGATGCGTGAGTAGTTCCTTGTAGACCTTCGGGTCCGTAGTTAGTAGCTAGATGGCTTCATCTCTATCTTGATTATCAATACAATGGTCTCTTGGAGATCCATATGATGTAACTCTTTTTGCGGTGTGTTTGTTGGGATCCGATGAACTTTGAGTTTATGATCAGATCTATCTTTTATATCCATGAAAGTTATTTGAGTTTCTTTGATATCTTATATGCATGATTGCTTATAACCTCGTATTTCTTCTCTGATATTTGGGTTTTGTTTGGCCAACTTGATCTATTTATCTTGCAGTGGGAAGAGGTGCTTTGTAGTGGGTTCGATCTTACGGTGCTTGATCCTAGTGACAGAAAGGGAACCGACACGTATGTATCGTTGCTACTAAGGATAAAACGATGGGGTCTATCTCTACATAGATAGATCTTGTCTACATCATGCCATTGTTCTTATTGCATTACTCTGTTTCTCCATGAACTTAATACACTAGATGCATGCTGGATAGCGGTCGATGTGTGGAGTAATAGTAGTAGATGCAGGCAGGAGTCGGTCTACTAATCTTGGACGTGATGCCTATATAATGATGATTGCCTGGATATCGTCATGATTATTTGAAGTTCTATCAATTGCCCAGCAGTAATTCGTTCACCCACCGTTTGCTATTTTTCTCGAGAGAAGCCACTAGTGAAACCTACGGCCCCCGGGTCTCTTCTCAACATATTTGCCTTTGCGCTCTATTTTTACTTGCTTTTATTTTCAGATCTATAATTCCAAAAACCCAAAAATACCTTGCTGCACTTTTTTGTTATTTATCTTATCTCGCGTTCCCGCGAGATCTATTTATCCAAATTACTAAAAAACTATCTATCCTTTTACCGGTGAGGGATTGACAACCCCTCTCTTCTGTCTAGTTGCGAGTATTTGTTATTTATGTGCAGGTGCTGATTTCGTTGTGTTGCTTGGTTCTCCTACTGGTTCGATAACCTTCTCATCACTGAGGGAAATAACTACCGTTGCTGTGCTACATCATCCCTTCCTCTTTGGGGAAATACCGACGTAGTTCAAGCAAACATCAGTGGTGCGGGCACATGTGCCGTGGAGCCCGCAGTCACCGAGGGAGACCGTGCTTCGGCGCTGCCCATGGCCGTGGGATCGGGCGACGGCGCGCCCTTGCGGGCCTCATCCACGTTGGCCTGG
The DNA here is from genome assembly GCF_018294505.1 of Triticum aestivum. NCBI lineage: Eukaryota > Viridiplantae > Streptophyta > Magnoliopsida > Poales > Poaceae > Triticum > Triticum aestivum. Next base: position 528,197,149 of record NC_057802.1, on the reverse strand, counting down.
GTGAGGTCGATTTGCTTCACGAGATGCTTGAGCTCGGTGGAGACGTGGTCGTTGTAGGAGAGCTGTGCCTGGTGGCGTTCGTCGACGGTCTTCTGATTCGCGTCCAGCCGGCGAATCACCGACTCGAGCAGGCTCTGCAACTTGTCGGTGGTCTCCGTCATCGCTTCCAGGACACGGCGGGTCTACACCGAAGGCTTGGATGGCGGCGCCGTCGTCTTGCTCCGAATCGAAGCGAACCCTGAGCAGGATTTTGCGCGAGCTCGCCGGGGAGACTCGCACCTGGTTCAGTGGATGTTTCCAGACAGTCAAGAGGTTGGGAGAGTGGCGGCGCGGCGTAGATCGAAGAAAAAATTGGCTCTTAGTACCAGATTGTAATGCCCTGGGATCTCGATCTGGAATTGGGGGAGAAGGAGAGAAAGGGGAGTAGGTGAGGAGCGTGGTGAGGGGAGAGTTTAGCTTCAGATCCTTTTCCTTCCTGCCCAATCATTTGGGTCTGGGTACAATATGTAGCTGGCACAGCGGGCCAGCCACCCTCAACACACGCACGCTTACAAGGCCCACAACCCAGCTTGCCACGCAGGGCGCTGCAGGTTCAGTTCAGGTGCAACTCTGAACCTGCACTTCTTCAGTCCGCTACATATGTAGGCTACTGGCATATGCAGGCGCGACAGGTGGGGTTTGACTAATCGCTTGGATAGAACGACAAAGTGCTCGTACCTCGAATGTCCGAAATTGGGGGCTGGCGCGGAGGCAGCAGGCGCGCGGTGAGGTAGATCGGGTATTCCTACGGCGGCGAACGCGCGTGGGGAGCCGCCGGCGGCGCGGTGGCAGCGCTGGTACGCGGTGCGGTTGGAGCTATGGGTAGACGAGACGAAGAGGAAGAGGAAGGGGAAAGGAAGGCATGGGACGGTGGAGAAGTCTACCAATACTAGAGACATTCTCGGCAGCTAGATCCGAGTTCGCGTGCCACATCGCTAGAGGGTTAAACCAACTGAGAGTTTGAATGGCACATTGATCTAGATGTTTTTGTTCTCACTCTACTTGTTATCAATTCAATTTTAGTACATTTAAGAACATGGTGGTGACATCAAACGCAAAACAAAAGGGTTCTATAGACCGAAACATCGTCGAAAGAATGCTTCCTCTACGTAGGATCGGGACATGGTTGCAGTTGGCGTGTCCGGACCCTCCCCCGAGGTTTGGTGGGGCATCATGTGCGGTTCTTGGCAAAAACTTGCGTCTTCGAAGAGGTTTGAAGTCAGTGAAAACGACGTCTAGGGAGATTATTTTCTTTCCTGGAGGCGTCACCAAGACTCGAGTTCATGTGCCATGTCGTCGGAGGGCTAAACCAACAGAGAGTTTGAGATGATGCAATGATCTTCATGTTTCCTTTTTTTACTTTATTTGTTGCTAATTCAGTTTTAATACATTTAAGAACATGACAATAACACCAAACACAAAAGAAAATGTTCCATAAATTGGAACATTGTCGAAAAGTGCTTCCTCACTGTTTGGATTTGAGGTTGTCGTGGTGGTAGTTGACGCGGTTGGTCCCTTCCCAGAGGGTTGGTTTGGTATTGTGTGCAGTTTTAGGCAAAAGCATGTGTCTTCGACGGGTTGAAGCTAGCGATGATGTTGCCATGTGGGTCATTTTCCTTCTTGTAGGCGTGTCTCTGGAGAATTTGCTCACGCGGATGCAAGGTGCCGCACGAAGGACTGCGCTGAGGCATCACGTAATATGGGCAGCTCAAACTCATGGAGTAAGTGCAAGTCAAGTGCATGTCCCAAGAGGTGCCAAGTTCCGCCAGAGGACGAGCCTCCTCGGACGATCTACCAGTCTAAGCGTCGTCATGAGACATCACCTGAGCGAGGAGCTCAGCTCCGTGAACAGGCCAAGGACAAATACAAGCCAACTTTCTCCAAATATGACGAGGAGGTCGGCATCAATGATGCGCATCGTACCATCGGCCCTATACGTGATCAGGGGGCCCACTGGTGATGTACCCGCCTTGTTTCTCTGATTGGGTGACCGCTCACCCCTTCCCAACAGGCTTCAAGATTGTTAATTGTGAGAAGTACTATGGGACCACAGACCCCACGGTTTGGATCAAGGACAATATCCTCACGGTCCAAGTGGCTAACGACGATCATCTATGCGCCATAAAGTATACGCCACTTATGTTGAAGGGTTCAACCCGGCATTGGTTGCACACTCTGAAACCCTAGCTCGATTAACACTTGGGGCAACTAAGAAGTATGAGTTCATGGCAAATTTCCGAGGTACATACGTTAAACTTGCGGATGCCGATGATCCGTCCTTCATAAAACAGAGACCGAACGAGTCTGTACGCAAGTTCTGGACCCTGTTCCTCAAAAAGAAAAACGAAATCGTCGACTGCAGCGACGCTGAAGCCTTTGTCGCGTTCAGAAACAACATCAACGACGAGTGGCTTCCCAGAGATTGCGGTCATTACAAGATGAAGACCATGGCTGCACTTATAGTCATGATGAACAAATTCTGCAATGGGGAAGACAACTCGCTCGCTAAGAGAAGGACCAACGCGATGACCTAAGAACATCTAAGGTGCGAGACGAAAATCGAAAGCCGTAGCAGGACCGACAAACTAAACGTCAGAGCAACAGCAACAATGTCGAGGACGACAAGGTCAATGTTGTATTCGGCAACCCGCACCAAGGCGGTGGCACCAAAAAGAAGTTGTTCCAGGGGAAAATGGGGGCAACAACTCACATTGAACAAAATTTTAGATCAATAGCACGCCATCCAATATGTAACCGTAGTTCGACCCTCTAGCTACACTAAACAAAACTGCTTGGTCATCAAGCAATCCAGTCAGCTCGAAAACAATACTTCCGGAATAGCCTAACCATGCAATGATGAGGAGGGGGTGGGAGGCAGCCTGGATCAGGCATTGGTGATCAAAAGCAACCCCCCTAGAGGTGAAGGATGTGAATATGATCTATGCATCCCACACCACCGATAAGGAACAGAAACATGGGCTCTGCAAAGTCTACACCATGGACCCCGCAGAACCAAAGTACAACCCCTGGTCGGAAATCCTGATCATGTTGATTGGCGGGACCACCCGACCAGTGTCCACCACAACCGAGTCATTGCATTCGTCATCGATCCCATAATCGGTGGTTTCCACCTGACTAGGGTCCTGATGGACGGCGAGAGCAGTCTCATCTACGCAGAAACATTAAGGAAAATGCAGTTGGACACATCACACATTCAGGCCAATAAGATCAATTTCAAGGGTATTATATATCTCGGGCATGGAGGCTCAATGCATAGGAAGGGCCGCGCTCGACATGGTGTTTGGGACTCCCGACAATTATCGTATCGAATCTTTGAGCTATGACGTAGTCCCTTTCTGGAGTTGTTACCACACATTGTTAGGTTGGACTGCGTTCGCACGCTTCCATGTTGTGCTGCACTACGCGTACATGAAGTTGAAGATGTCGGGCCCAAAGAGCGTCATCACTATCTGCGACAATCTTGATCGGTTACTCAGAACCGAGGAGCAGAGCACGACCTTTGGCACCAAGGCCTTGGCAGCCGAGGAGCTATCTGAGATGAGGACCAAGGTCGACGAGGATGACTTCATCCTCTCTAAGTGCTCAAAGTCGACGTCCTTAAAGACCGACGGAGACATCATCAAGATCCAGGTCCATCACGTGGACTCGTCCATGACGACCTTGATAGGATCCGCCCTGGACCCCAAATAGGAAAGCAAATCCATGTGTTTCCTCTATGAGAATTGGGAGATCTCCGCCTGACATCCTTCTAATATGCCAGGGATCCCAAGGGAGATTTGCGAACCACAACCTGAATATTTATTCCCGGTTGCAAGCCGGTGAAGCAGGCCTTGCAAAGATTCTCAGAGCCCAAGTGTAAGACTATGGGAGAGGAGCTGGCTAAGCTACTTGAAGTCAGCTCATCTGGGAAGTCAAGCACTCAGACTGGTTGTCAAACCTGGCAATGGTGCCGAAAAAGGATGAATCCTGGTGTCTTTGTGTTGATTTCAAGGACGTCAACAATGTGTTTCCAAAGGGCTTGTTTCCTTTCCACGTATTGACCAGATCGTTCATATGCATCAGTCGGGCATGACCTCCTCTGATTTTGTGATGCGTACTCCGGGTACCACCAAATCAATATGAACGTGTCTAATCAAGAGTCTACTTACTTCCTCACCCCTTATGCCTTATGACTCTGGTTGTGGAGAGGAAAGAGGAAGGTCACACATACAAGCTGAAAAGGCCGGTCTACTACGTTTTTGAGGTGCCACTAGTACAGCGAGGTGCTATACAAACGGTTTTTAACCCAATTCCGCGACGGCATTTGGAACCGTCGCCTAGTGAGTGTGGGCGATAGGGGGATCCTTCCCACACGACCCAGAAACCGTCGGGGATATGCCCTCCTCGCACACACGCTCGGCAAAATGAGGTCGTGTGCGACCGACGAGCGACCAAATACAGTTATACATACAACAGTGCTAAAAAATACAATTATACATGCGAAATCATTTCCGGTCGTATACATCCCACACAGTCAGTCCCCGCTAAACGTTTTCGTTCATATATACATCCCACACAGTCGCTCCAAGGAAAACGTTTCTTTTCGCAAGTACATCACACACAATTTTCCCCGTTAAATCGTTTGTGATAGCGTTTCCATTGCACACGGTATTAACAATTTTATCGTTTGCGTTACAGAATGCATCACACGCGGTGCGTAGAAAAAACTATGTGGCAAAGGCTGTCCATCACACACAATTTTTATGTGGTAAACGTTTGCGCCAGGTGGCCTAACGCAAACAATTTTCAAGAGGATGTCGTGTGTGATTGTTCATTAATCTAACATGGTTTATTCCTAGAAACTGTGTGCATTATTGAATGCATCACACACGGTGTCTCAATAACCGTTTGCAATATAAAAACCCAATTAGCAGGCTAATTATCCTATTATTAATAATCCATTTATTAATCTAATTGACATTTCATATTAAGCACAAAATATATTTCATTTTCATAATTGAAATACATCAGAGTACAACATCATATAGCTTCAGCACTCAGCTACCCCATTACACAACTACACCAGCACCAAGTTTCACATGCAACATCTATAACCTTTCGAAATTAGCATCATAGACGGTACATAGACAGAAGTATCTCATCTGGAAAACTGCTGAAGCAGAAGGCAAATATTGAGCCTTCATTGATGTTGAAGGTCTTTGCAACTTTAGGCCAGTGCCCGTGGATGATTGTGAAGGAAATATGCCCTAGAGGCAATAATAAAGTTATTATTTATATTTCCTTATATCATGATAAATGTTTATTATTCATGCTAGAATTGTATTAACCGAAAACTTAGTACATGTGTGAATACATAGACAAGTAGAGTGTCCCTAGTATGCCTCTACTTGACTAGCTCGTTAATCAAAGATGGTTAAGTTTCCTAGCCATAGACATGTGTTGTCATTTGATGAACGGGATCACATCATTAGAGAATGATGTGATGGACAAGACCCATCCGTTAGCTTGGCATAATGATCGTTTAGTGTTATTGCTATTGCTTTCTTCATGACTTATACATGTTCCTCTAACTATGAGATTATGCAACTCTCGAATACCGGAAGAACACCTTGTGTGCTATCAAACATCACAACGTAACTGGATGATTATAAAGATGCTCTACATGTGTCTCCGAAGGTGTTTGTTGGGTTTGCATAGATCGAGATTAGGATTTGTCACTCCGAGTATCGGAGAGGTATCTCTGGGCCCTCTCGGTAATGCACATCACTATAAGCCTTGCAAGCAATGTGACTAATGAGTTAGTTACGGAATGATGCACTACGGAATGAGTAAAGAGACTTGCCGGTAACGAGATCGAACTAGGTATGATGATACCGATGATCGAATCTCGGGAAAGTAACATACCGATGACAAAGGGAACAACGTATGTTGTTATGCGGTTTGACCGATAAAGATCTTCATAGAATATGTAGGAGCCAATATGAGCATCCAGGTTCCGCTATTGGTTATTGACAGGAGATGTGTCTCGGTGATGTCTACATAGTTCTCGAACCCGTAGGGTCCTCACGCTTAACGTTCAATGACGATTTGTATTATGAGTTATGTGATTTGATTACCGAAGTTTGTTCAGAGTCCCGGATGATATCACAGACATGACGAGGAGTCTCGAAATGGTCGAGAGGTAAAGATTCATATATTGGAAGGCTATATTCGGACATCGGAAAGGTTCCGAGTGATTCGGGTATTTTTCGGAGTACCGGGGAGTTAGGGAATTCACCGGGAGAAGTAATGGGCCTTATTGGGTGTCGGTGTCAAAACCGGCGGATCTCGGGTAGGGGGTCCCGAACTGTGCGTCTAGGATCGATGGTAACAGGAGACGGGGGACACGATGTTTACCCAGGTTCGGGCCCTCTCTATGGAGGTAATACCCTACTTCCTGCTTGATTGATCTTGATGAATATGAGTGTTACAAGAGTTGATCTACCACGAGATTGTAATGGCTAAACCCTAGAAGTCTAGCCTATATGACTATGATAATGTGTATATCCTTTCCGGACTAACCCCTCCGGTTTATATAGACACTGGGGGATCTAGGGTTTACATAGAGTCGGTTACATAAGAAGGAATCTTCATAATCGGTCGCCAAGCTTGCCTTCCACGCCAAGTAGAGTTCAATCCGGACACGGGTACAGTCTTCGGCCTTCATGTCTTCACAGCCCATCAGTCCGGCCCAATGGATAACAGGCCAGACGCCCGAGGACCCCTTATTCCAGGACTGCCTCAGTAGCCCCTGAACCTGGCTTCAATGACGAGGAGTCCGGCGCGCAGATTGTCTTCGGCATTGCAAGGCGGGTTCCCCATTTTTCCGTACTCCAAGATAGTCTTCGGATGCGATAATAGTATCCGGACCTGTTACACACACCATACACAACCGCAGAGACAATATATTTTTACACGAGTTCCATCCACTGACAACTTTTCGTAGCACGACAGTATGTTCGACCGGTCATAATTCCAAATCGTTTTTGCGTTCGACGCCCCACGTCCCGAGACGCGGTTGCCATTGGCACATCTTGTCAAAGCAGAGATCGTGTCCCCTTATTGCGGGATCCTTATCAATGCGGGCATGGGTAACCCAACCGTGCCGCTTATACAGCCCTTGGGAATAGGCGGATCTTAAGGCGGGTGAGGAGGCGTTTAATACTCGCTGCCTCTATAAGGGGATAAGGACTCCCTCTTCCTCGCTCATGCCTTCTCTCTGTCACCGCCTTTCCAATCTCGAGATCCAGCGCCCAAGTTCTCATCTCCTTTCCACTCAAGCAACCATGTCCGGATCCGGAGGTCAGGGCAAGTGGATGGTCTCCTCCGTCAAGGAGGAGGACATTACTCAGCTTCGGGCGGCCGGATATTTGGCGAAGGAGATCGTCCAGAACGACGCCCCCGCACTAAACCCCAGGCCGCGTCGTAAGTGACACGGCTCGCTCATGCGCACATCCGACCCTTTCTCTTCATTATCTTAACATAGTTAGCTGTACTATTGCAGTCCGGCCCGCGACCTGATCCAGCAATCCTCATCTGGAGGTTCGTTGGCTCCGTCGGAGATGGCGAGCATGTCGTCACCGCCTGCTTACTCCCCCGGGGCCAGAGACGACACCGAAGTGCTGTCCCGGAGGACCGCTCCGAACCGGGGAGGAGCCCAGGACGCTGTCCGGGAGGCGCCATGAGGCGAGACCTCCACTGCCGGACATATGGGGGAGCCGAGCCCCATGGAGACTGGCGAAGAGGGCCGCATCCAGTTCGGCCCTCAGCCGAATACGATTCCGGAGACTCATATGGCTCCGGAGTCAGGCGAGCAGCCCCCTTTAAAGGAGGGGGGTGCGCCGCTTCCACCGGTGGCCCTTGTCCATCCAGGGGCGCCGGATAACCCGATGGAGGCGCTACGAGGCGCCTCCGTCATGGACGAGCACCGTGTCCTTATGGGTGCGGTGATCGAGAAGGTTCAGTCCACCAAGAGCGGACTGAATGAAGCCTGCAGCAACCTGTTGACAGGTTTCGAGGTAAGAAAGAGAAAAAACCCCGTGTAGACCGTAGCCCCTGAGACACTGTCCGGTGTTCGGCGAGGAGAACCGGACAGAGGATCAATCCTTTGTTATAGAGGACTAACTGAATATGTATCAATAAGCAAGCGTCACTGTTGGCCGCAACCTCGCATGCTGCCGAAGTCTCTGAACTGAAGCAGAGGCTGGAGCGGACCGAGAACAAGCTCGACGAGATAAAATTCGGCTCCAGGAGAAGCAAGGTGAATGACGACTTGCTATGTGTTCGGAAAGAATAAGCACTGTATATTGACCGTGGTGTCATGATATGTTCAAGAGCCGCGACCGAGGTCGAGGCCCTGAGGAAAGCCCTGGGCGAGGCCGAGGAGAAGGCTGTCCAGTAGCAAGCCGCTCGTAAGAAGCTCAAGCCCGGGTCAAAGAAGTCCAGCAGGAGTCCCAGGATGCGGTGAAAAAATGTGAGACCTTGGAGCATGATGCGTTGGCTCAAGGGGTCGAACTCACCAAGGCTCGTCAGTGCGCGGAGACCGCACGGAATGAGGCCCAGGCCGCCCTCCAGGAGATCTAGGAGGCCAAGATGATCACGGCGGGTAAGGCCTTTAAGATGCAAAGCAAGTATGCGGAGAAGCAGTACCTTTTACTAACCCGGGTTCGGAGTTCCCCAAGGGCTTTTGCGGATTTACCACGCAGTGTATCGGACGTCGTGGAGTTCTATCGTGCCGAAGGAGGGGGCTCTACGGAGAAGCTATTCTGGTCGCAATATGCGGCGTCAGAGCCTCCCGTGTCCTTCACCGATCAGCTGAAACAGCTGGTGGAGCTGCATAGGGTGGCCGAACTAGTCATGAAGGATTTTATAATCTGGCTATGGCCAGCCGAAGCTATGCCCGGCAGCTACTTCGGACTCGTGAGGCGGATGGTGAACGCCTGTCCTCGGCTGGACGTCGTCAAGCGCTCTGCCTGTATTGAAGGTGCCCGCATGGCCTTCGCCCGTTGCAAGATGTGGTGGGCGAAGATGAACACCGTTGAAGTTGACAGAGGGCCGCCGGAGGGCAAGGAGCACCGCACACCCGAGCGATACTTCGCGGATGTCATAGAAGGGTCTCGACTTGCAGCAGCGCAATGTTCGCAGGACATTGTATTTGAATAAATGTATTCATGTTGCCTTTGCCTTGTATTATGAAAACAAAGCCTGTTTTGTAATGTAATTTTGTTATGCTTTTAATTGTTTCCTCCTGTGCGGCCGTGTTGCATGTAATCTGAGGGTTGGCCAGTCGTCGGCTTCTGGCCTCACGTAGGTAGTACGGAGGTGTTCGGGATGGAATCTAAACAATCTTGATCCAATTATATGGTCCTTGAAGGAGTTGTTTAGCGCAACGAACAAGGCAATCAGACTATACGGCTTAAACGCCCACACTTAGCCATAGGAGTTTTATAATAAAGCATGGGCACAGCCCCTGGTTTAAACCAGAGTGCTGTCAGCATCTGATCAGGAAGTGCCGATCTCTCGCATAATGCGGAAAAAAACTCCAACGATTTGTAACCCTCGAACAGCTGACCAGCTCTCGCCATATCATGGCAGTCAGTTTTTGGCTTTCTCTACTGAGGCGCTCATCTGGTCAAGGCTAGGGCACAATTGCAGTAGTTCTCTCTTTACTACCCTAGCCGATCCAGCGGAACGTAGGGTAGCAAGCACAGGAGCCGGGCAACCCAACTATTGACCAAAGAGATGATTCGGAGCCAATGCATATAATGCTAAATTCGGGGTGCCGAACTTATCTATAAGAAGTGTTTGGACTTTGCTGCCGTATTATGGGGCGATGGGGAGCCCCTGGCGAATGTGAGACGTACCAAAGTGTACGGATGCGGTCGATAAGCAAATCGAAATAAAATGAAGTAAGAAACAAAAACCACAGAAACTGGGCCGCAAACCATTTTCATTATAACTGTATGGATACATCGATGCATATCTTGTACAAATAGTGTGATAAGCATTCGGGCTATTTAACATGCCGAAATCAAGAGGGCGCAGCGTGCGGGTCCTGAGAAATAAGTAGAAATACCGTCAAGAAGAGCATATAGAGGTTACCCTACACACCTCTGCTGCTTGCCGTCTTTGTATGTCGATCCTTCAAAAGGACTGGTTATCACGCCCGCGGGAAAAAAGGAACTTGAAACAAATAAAAAGAAAAAGGGTGAAAGTATGTGTGAGTCCAGGGTCGGTCAAGCCGTACTTTGGACCACAAGCTGTGCCTCCGTCGATGCCCATGAGATTTTGAGTGCGTAATTATGTGCACGTGGTACGAGTGCCACTACTTGATCAGGGCTGGGATGGAGGCCGAATTGCTAGTCAAGCTCTTGACGGGCTGAGTTGTCCTGTTGCAGCATAGTCCGGACCTTCTTAACAGTGTCCAGGGGCTCGGCAGCCGGATTGCGATTCTGCTTGAAAAGGCCGCTCTGTACTTCTGCTGCTTGGGCGGCGGTGTGCTCCTCTGTACGGAGGGAGCGTTCCGTATTTCCATTGACTGTTATGACGCCGCGTGGACCGGGCATCTTGAGCTTGAGATAAGCGTAGTGTGGAACCGCGTTGAATCTAGCGAACGCGGTTCGTCCGAGCAGTGCGTGGTAGCCACTGCGGAAGGGGACGATGTCGAAGATTAACTCTTCACTTCGAAAGTTGTCCGGAGAACCGAAGACCACCTCCAGCGTGATTGAGCCCGTACAGCGGGCCTCAACACCTGGTATGACTCCTTTAAAGGTAGTTTTTGTGGGTTTGATTCGTGAGGGATTAATGCCCATCTTCCGTACTGTATCCTGGTAGAGCAGGTTGAGGCTGCTTCCACCATCCATCAGGACTCATGTTAGGTGGAATCTGTCGATGATTGGGTCAAGGACCAGTGCGGCCGAACCGCCATGGCGGATACTAGTTTGGTGATCTCGACGATCGAAGGTGATCGGAAATGACGACCACGGATTGAATTTTGGGGCGACTGGCTCTACCGCGTAGACGTCCCTGAGTGCTCGCTTGCGCTCCCTTTTTGGGATGTGCGTAGCGTATATCATGTTCACCATTTTGACTTGAGGGGGAAATTTCTTCTGCCCCCCGGTGTTCGGCTGCCGGGGCTCTTCGTCCTCGTCCTCACTTTGTGATACCTTTTCTTAACTTGCCGGCCTGTTTGAAAACCCAACAATCTCTGTTGGTGTGATTGGCTTGTTTGTCTCGGGTGCCGTGTATCTGGCACGGACAATCGAGTATGCGGTCCAAGGTGGAAGGTCCCTCATTGTTCCTTTTGTAGGGCTTCTTCCATTGGCCGGACTTGGAGCCGCTGAATCTGGCGTTCACTGTGGTGTCATCAGTGTTATCGCCATTGCTTCGTCGTTTGTGTCTATTGCGCCGGAGCTTGCCGGTGTTGTTCTTGGCCTCAGAGGGTCCTGCCTCGCTGGTTGTGTTTTTGCTTCGGGCCAGCCAGCTATCCTCACCCGCGCAAAAGCAGGTCATGAGTGCTATGAGGGCTGCCATGGATTTCGGCTTTTCTTGGCCGAGGTGGCGGGCGAGCCATTCGTCACGGATGCTGTGTTTCAAGGCTGCTAGGGCTTCGGCGTCCGGACAGTCAATGATCTGGTTCTTTTTGGTTAGGAACCTAGTCCAGAATTTTCTGCCTGATTCTCCAGGTTGTTGAACTATGTGGCTTAAGTCATCGGCATCGGGTGGCCGGACATATGTACCTCGGAAGTTGTCGAGGAAGGCTTCTTCCAAGTCCTCCCAGCTGCCGATGGAGTTTTCAGGCAGGCTATTTAGCTAGTGTCGAGCTGGTCCTTTGAGCTTTAGTGGGAGGTATTTGATGGCGTGGAGGTCGTCTCCGCGGGCCATGTGGATGTGGAGAATAAAGTCCTCAATCCATACTGCGGGATCAGTTGTTCCGTCGTATGATTCAATATTGACGGGCTTGAACCCCTCGGGGAATTCGTGATCCAGTACTTCATCTGTGAAGCATAGAGGGTGTGTGGCGCCTCTATATCGGGCCGCGTCGCGGCGCACCTCCGATGAAGTCCGTCTGCGGTTATCGGCCCGGGTGTGACTAGGTTTGTCACGTCCGAATAGGTAGCCGTCATCCCGAGTCGGGATGCGCCCTCGCGATCCATAGATCGATCTGGTGTGTCTTGCTCTGCTGTCCAATTCCTACCGAAGGTCGTATGTATGTTCCCGAGCTGGTCTGTCCCTGTGTTTACGAGGCGGTGGGGCGGGCTATTTTTCGACCTGAGTTGCTGTTTTATCCCGACCACGGGGTGGTCGGTCCGCCGCACTATCCCGGCCACGTGGTGGTCGGCCCTCATTGTGCGAGGGAGGTATGAGATCTGGTGCCTCCTCATCAAACTGAGGTAGCAGTCTGCCCTTTGGGTAACTCTTGGCTGGGCGCTTGAGGCCGTATTCTTTGGCTGCCAGGACATCGGTCCATTTGTCGATAAGTAGGTCTTGATCGGCTTGGAGCTAATGCTGCTTTTTCTTCAGGCTTCTGGCAGTAGCTATTAGCTGGCGCTTGAAGCGCTCCTGCTCTTGGGGTGCTTCAGGCACGATGAAATCCTCGCTACCAAGGCTCTCCTCATCTTCAGAGACTGGAGGATAACTATCATCATCCGAGACATTGGGCATGGCATGTTTATCAGGGTCATCTTGCCCGTTGTCTTGCTCCTCCTGTTCAGATGCAGCTCCAGCAGGGTCTTCATTGTTCTCGGCGTCGCCCGAAGTACTATTTTCTTCAGAGGCAGTGTTGCCATCTTTTGAGCGACGAGGCTTAGAGCGGCGTTCAGAGCACCGGCGCTTGGACTGTGTCTCAGAAGGTTTATTCGCGACTGGATCTTCTTTGTCGTTGCCAGATCCTTTAGGTGTATCAACCATGTACACATCGTACGAAGAGGTGGCCGTCCAACGTCCAGTGAATGGCGGGTCTTGGCCCTGCTCCTTGTCGGCATCATCGTCCATACCGTCGATGTCTTCGGAGCCATAATCGAGCTCGTCGGTTAAGTCCTCGACAGTAGCTATGAAGTGGGTGGCGGGTGGGAAGCAAAATTCCCCATCATCAGCCTCTAACTCGAACCGAACATAGTTCGGCTGCGAGTCCTTCTCCAAGGACAAATTCTTTAAAGAGTTCAGCACATCACCCAAAGGTGAGTGCTGGAAAACGTCTGCGGCGCTGAATTGGAAGATCGATAACCGATCTAGCTCGGTGTCCGCAGGCGTACACGGTCCGGAACTTGTAGCCGGAGACGAGTCCGAAGTTCCGTTGACGCAAATATTGCAGGGTGTTGAGTCCGTGTGTGGCTCCAACGCCACGGACTCTATGGCTTTGGATGGCATGATCTGCTCTGGTTCTAAGGCCGTTGCAGCAACAGGAACCATCTCCTAGATGTGATCCGATGACCGATTTAAGTCATGTTCATCGGAGCGAGGGGGAGCGATCGCCGCGGTCTCAAATCCATTGAAGATCAAGTCTCCACGGATATCCGCGACGTAGTTCAAGCTTCCAAATCTGACCTGATGGCCAGGGGCGTAGCTATTGACCTGCTCCAGATGGCCAAGCGAGTTGGCCCGCAGTACGAAGCCACCGAACACAAAAATCTGTCCGGGGATGAAGGTTCCTCCTTGGACAGCGTCGTTATCGACGATTGAAGGGGCCATCGAACCTTTTGTCGACGGCACAGTGGAACTCTCATTGAAAGCACCAATGTCGATGTCAAAACCAGCGGATCTCGGGTAGGGGGTCCCGAACTGTGCGTCTAGGATCGATGGTAACAGGAGACGGGGGACACGATGTTTACCCAGGTTCGGGCCCTCTCTATGGAGGTAATACCCTACTTCCTGCTTGATTGATCTTGATGAATATTAGTGTTACAAGAGTTGATCTACCACGAGATCCTAATGGCTAAACCCTAGAAGTCTAGCCTATATGACTATGGTAATATGTATATCCTTTCCGGACTAACCCCTCCCGTTTATATAGACACCGGGGGGATCTAGGGTTTACATAGAGTCGGTTACATAAGAAGGAATCTTCATAATCGGTCGCCAAGCTTGCCTTCCACGCCAAGTAGAGTCCAATCCGGACACGGCTACAGTCTTCGGCCTTCATGTCTTCACAGCCCATCAGTCCGGCCTAATGGATAACAGGCCGGACGACCGAGGACCCCTTAGTCCAGGACTCCCTCATTGGGCCATACGGGAAAAGAGGAGGCAGGCCAAGGGGAGGTGGTGCGCCCCCCCCCCATGGGTCCGAATTGGACTAGGGGAAGGGGGCGGTGCCCCCTTGCCCTTTCCTACTCCATCTCTCTTTCCCTCTTTCCTTCTCTCCTACTCCGAAAAGGAAAGGGATTCCTACTAGGACTTGGAAGTCCTAGTAGGACTCCATACTCTTGGCGCGCCCCTAGGGGGCCGGCCTCTCTCCCTCCCTCCATTATATGCGTGGGCAGGGGCACCCCAAAGGCACTTGGAGATTTGTCTTAGCTGTGTGCGGTGCCCCCTCCACAATTACACACCTCGGTCATATCGTCGTAGTGCTTAGGCGAAGCCCTGCACCGGTAACTTCATCATCACCGTCACCACGCCGTCATGCTAATGAAACTCTCCCTCGCCTTGAACTGGATCAAGAGCTCGAGGGACGTCATCGTGCTGAACGTGTGCTGAACACGGAGGTGCCGTACGTTCGATACTTGGATCGGTTGGATCGTGAAGACGTTCGACTACATCAACCGCGTCACTAAACACTTCCATTTTCGGTCTACGAGGGTACGTGGACACACTCTCCCCGCTCGTTTCTATGCTTCTCCTAGATAGATCTTGCGTGATCGTAGGATTTTTTTTGAATTACTCGTTCCCCAACAGATTGACCGTCCATCCTTCATCCTCTTCGGGAACACTTCAATATTGAACCATGGGTGTTGTATGAATACCTTCCTCGCCTCCTGACCATACAGGTGGTTTGAGAGGTAATCATCAGTGAACTGCTTTGGAAAGGCCTGAAAACAAGGATGCGCATAAATATCTTCTCTATATTGGAAATGGGGCAAATGAATAAAAAAGGCAAGGTATAATAGTTAGTACCATCCTGTAGTGAACTGATGTCTTCTTCATTGTGTAGACAAAGATCTTGTTGTTTTTTGTCGCTAATTTCTTTATCCTAACAATCTTTCTGAGTTTCGTGACTTGACTGATATTCATGGACAACTCATTTCCCCATATGCAAAAATGGTCAAACAGTGGGTCAAAACCTCTGACAGCAGGACCTACATGTGCAAGACTAAATTGTTAAAAACCTAAATATTAGAATGGTTCCTGCAATTGCACAATAATGTGCTATTAGACAAAGGACCATGCATGTGCAAACCTCGATTGTAAACCTCAGTGCTTCCCATTGTTTCCCTGCAACACATATAAGGTAGTTAGTCATCAGGTTAAGTGAGGGTTCGCATGCTATTAGTAAAATATGTTGATGAAAAATAAGCACATTGCGGATTCATCAGATTAATTCAAGCCACATGGAAAACCCATTTATCCAAACCAAGCATGATTAAGAAATAGGAAATATAGCACTTGTATATGTTTTTCTCATGTATTAAGTGCAGCCAAATTCGATTTATTCCTCACATGCACAACAATACAAAATTCTACCCACGACAATTGGAATCGCATTGCAGAATTGAACCAAGCAGTTAACTAAACACCACAACAAATGAACCAAACATTAACTGAGCACCACATTGCACAATATAACATACTCCTAATAGAAGATCAGACAGTTAACCAAACCAAGCATGCTTAACAACTTGGAAATATAGCAATTGTATTTGTTTCTCATGTATTTAGTACAACCAAATTCAATTTATTCCTCACATGGTATACAATAACAGAATGCACCCACAACAATTGAACATCACATTGCAGAATTGAACCAAACAGTTAACGAAACACCACAACAAATGAACCAAACGTTAACTGAGCACCACATTGCACAATATAACATACTCCTAATAGAAGATCAGACAGTTAACCAAACCAAGCATGCTTAACAACTTGGAAATATAGCAATTGTATTTGTTTCTCATGTATTTAGTACATCCTAATTCGGTTTATTTCTCACATGGTATACAATAACAGAATGCACCCACAACAATTGAACATCGCATTGCAGAATTGAACCAAATAGTTAACTAAACACCACGACATAAATGAACCAAACGTTAACTGAGCACCACATTGCACAACGTATAACCAAACCAAGCATGCTTGACAACTTGGAAATATAGCAATGTTATTCGTTTCTCGTGTATTTTGTAAAGATAAATTTGATTTATTTCTCACATGGAAGACAATACAAAATTGCAGCCTGAAGAATTGAACATCACATTTGCAGAATTGAAACAAACAGTTAACTGAAGACGACAACTAATTAACCAAATAGTTAATAAGTGAGCACCACACTGCACGACATATAGAACATATACACTAGACCAACAGATTACATGGTAAAATTAGATAGCACAATTCACTAGAATTTGTGAAGGAAAGGCAGGAGTAGCACACGCAACTGGTAAACCGAGCATGCTTAACCGGCGTAGCTAGCAAATGGCAAGGTGCTCCTCCAAGATCTAGGGGTCGGCACGAATGGCAGCCATCGCGACCTCATCCGCTCGTGCGGCCGCGATTTGCTTCTCCGCTGCCAAATGCTCCCTCCTGGCTATACTGCGTGCACCATGGCTTAGGGCGGCGCTTATTTGGTGGAGGGATCGGTGATTTGGGTGGAAGGTGTCACGCCGGCGGTCGGGGCATGTGGGATGTGGAAGGAGGAGCAGGATGGGGTCGGGTGTGGATTACCTGCCTGGATAGACGAGGTCGAGCAGCGTGAAGGCGGTTCGCTGGCGAGGAGGCGGCGCTGAAAGCAAGGAGTGAAGGTTTCAACTTGGAAAGGAAGGTGGAAATGGGGGAAATGTGGCTTTTGGTAAGGGGGAGGGGGCGGGGAGGTATATATTTCCGCGGAAGCCGAAAATTTGGAATCGCTTCAGCGAAAAAACTGGCGCGGAAAGTGTAATGAGACACGGTCCCTTATTCAGAACTGTGTACGATATGTGAACATCACAAACGATTCAGATAGCTTAACCCGTGTGTGATGAGTTTGAACGTCAAAAATTTTGGTTCGAATTTCCCTGGTTATAGTGGTCATCCACGCCATTGCATAATTTGGGTACACAAAGGAGACTACAGCACACCCACACTTCTTAATCGAGCAAGTCAACCAATTAAACAAAGCTAGCTGACCTAAACATTACTCTAACAAATTAAAGACCAGCGCTCTTAATTAAACAAAACAAAGAGTACTAGTACGGCTGGTGCTCATCGATCTCCGCCGCCGCCTCCATGTCCAGCTCGCGCCCGACGGTCTCCTGGGGAAGGGGCTCCATGGCATCAATCGCACCATAGTCGGCAAGAATCTCGCCATCCGCGTCCGCCATATCTTTGGAATAGGCCGCCACGAGCTGGGCGTGGGCGGCCGTGATCTGGGCTTTGGCGGGCTCCGTCGTGGCAAGGTATGCCGGGCAGGAACGGACTGCTGCTCGAACGCTCTCGGCGATTGCCAACTCTTCGGCCGCGGGTTGCTGACCATTGTCGGAGAAGCTTCGTTCGATTTGTGCGGTGACCTCCACGAGCTGGGTGTGGACGGCCTCGACGTGGTCGTGGGCAGCCTCCATCAGGGCTAAGGCCGCTGCTGCAGAACGGACAACTGCTGTGCCGCTCTCGCCAGTTGCTATCCTCGAGGCAGATGCTACCGCCACTACCTGAGAAGCAACAACGGCCGTTTGGGCCGCCTTGGCCACCCGGACGCAGATTGCGGTCGCCCTCACGAAGCTTGTTAGCACGCGCCTGGCGGCTGAGTCCCCGCTCTCGTCGGAGTGGGCCGCCGAAGTTGCCCTCACGACGCGGGTCCACGTCCCCATCTTTCACCGGCGATGATTGAACAGTGAAATGATATTTGAGCAGCGGGCTAGTGTGCTTGACACTCCGACGGTGCTCCAAGATATTTTGTGCTGCATCTCACATGGTTGGTGATAATAAACTGTGTGCGATCTACTTGATTTTTCATCTTGATTTGAATTACATATTGGGGTCACAACTGCAAAGGATGGTGTTTGAATTGCTAGACCTTTTATCTGCAGTGAACATGCAACTATAGGTGTCTCGTCAAAAAATTGGAATTATTCAGTGTTCATTTGGATGTTTTTATACATTAACTAGGTTTTGTAGGCATTTCAGGTGCATAATTCAAATTTGAACTACATGCACATGCTCCAGTGCATACAAACGGTTTGAAAAATCAAATCTGTGTCCTTGGTTGCATGCTTAGGTCCCATGCAAGAAATGGGAATGAATGTGAAACACCCTACCACCGTCACTCGGCCGCAAACATTGAGATACCTGGTTTTTAAATTCTAGTAAATCCAAAACTCGTCTGAAATTCCTGAAAGTTGCCATGCTATCATGGAGCGGCATCAACATGCCGTGGTAAATTTTTTGTCCCATTTGGGGCAGGTTTGGGTATAAGCTTCTCACAAACCAGAGCTTCTCACAACAAGCGTGTTGGTTTCGGTAGGGAACGTGCCACCTTTGGGGACGAAACGATATCCGTTGCCTCTTATTGCTTTTAAAAAAATTCTAGTGTCAACATAGACAACATGAGTGTTGTGTTTAATTTTGGAATTTTTCGTGGTTCGTTTGGACATTTTTATACATTAACTGGGGTTTCTAGGCATTTTATGTGCATAAATCAAATTTGAACTACATGCACATGCTCCAGTGCATATAAACGGGTTGAAAAATCAAATCTGTGTCCTTGGTTGCATGCTTAGGTCCCATGCGAGAAATGGGAATGAATGTCAAACACACTGCCACCGTCACTCGGCCGCAAACATTAGATACCTGGTTTTTAAATTCTAGTAAATCCAAAACTCGTCTGAAATTCATTAAACTTGGCATGCTATCATGGAGCGGCATCAACATGCCGTGGTAATTTTGTTGTCCCATTTGAGGCATGTTTGGGTATAAGCTTCTCACAAACCAGAGCTTCTCACAACAAGCGTGATGCTTTCGGTAGGGAACGTGCCACCTTTGGGGACGAAACGATATCAGTTGCCTCTTATTGCTTTCAAAAAATTTCTAGTGTCGACATAGAACAACATGAGTGTTGTGTTTAATTTTGGAATTTTTCGTGGTTCATTTGGACATATTTATACATTAACTGGGTTTTCTAGGCATTTTATTTGCATAATTCAAATTTGAACTACATGCACATGCTCCAGTGCATATAAACGGGTTGAAAAATCAAATATGTTTCCTTGGTTGCATGCTTAGGTCCCATGCAAGAAATGAGAATGAATGTCAAACACCCTGCCACTGTCACTCGGCCGCAAACATTGAGATACCTATTTTTTAAATTCTAGTAAATCCCAAACTCGTCTGAAATTCATTAAACTTGGCATGCTATCATAGAGCGGCATTAACATGCCGTGGTAATTTTTTTGTCCCATTTGGGGCAGGTTTGGGTATAAGCTTCTCACAAACCAGAGCTTCTCACAACAAGCGTGATGGTTTCAGTAGGGAACGTGCCACATTTGGGGACGAAACGATATCCGTTGCATCTTATTGCTTTCGAATTTTTTCTAGTGTGAACATAGAACAACAGGAGTGTTGTGTTTAATTTTGGAATTTTTCGTGGTTCGTTTGGACATTTTTATACATTAACTCGGTTTTCTAGGCATTTTATGTTCATAATTCAAATTTGAACTACATGCACATGCTCCAGTGCATATAAACGGGTTGAAAAATCAAATCTGTGTCCTTGGTTGAATGCTTAGGTCCCATGCAAGAAATGGGTATGAATGTCAAACACACTGCCACCGTCACTCGGCCGCAAACATTGAGATACCTGGATTTAAATTCTAGTAAATCCAAAACTCGTCTGAAATTCATTAAACTTGGCATGCTATCATGGAGCGTCATCAACATGTCGTGGTAAATTTTTTGTCCCATTTGGGGCAAGTTTGGGTATATGCTTCTCACAAACCAGAGCTTCTCACAACAAGCGTGATGGTTTCGGTAGGGAACGTGCCACCTTTGGGGACGAAACGATATCAGTTGCCTCTTATTGCTTTCTAAATTTTTCTTGTATCAACATAGAACAACAGGAGTGTTGTGTTTAATTTTGGAATGTTTCGAGTTCGTTTGGACATTTTTATACATTAACTGGGTTTTCTAGGCATTTTATGTGCATAATTCAAATTTGAACTACATGCACATGCTCCAGTGCATTTAAATTGGTTGTAAATCAAATCTGTGTCCTTCGGTGTATGCTTAGGTCCCATGCAAGAAATGGGAATGAATTTCAAACACCAGGGCAAAGTTGAATGTCGGCAAAATGTGCTTAGCAGGATTTGTGCAACTCTTGATCGCAAACGTTTTAGTTAGAACACCCGTATGCTAACCGACAGCTTCCCCAGGAAGCCAAGAGAAAATGTGTCGAGCAGGATTTCTGCAACTCTTGATAGCAAATGTTTTAGATAGAACACTCGTATGCAAAGTGAGAGCTATGGACTTCCCCCTTAAGTCGAGGGAAAATTCGCAGTGCAGGATTTGTGCATCCCTTCAACGCAAACGGTTGTTTTGGATGACCCGTGTGCAACCACGTACAAACAATTTGGTAAGATTTACATCTGCCATATTGGGTATGTTGCCATTTGTCAAACTGGAAAGATTGACATTTGTTGATCTAGTAACATTGCCATTTGTCAATCCTTATAACACTGTGATTTGTCAAATGTGCAGCTAAAAATCACTAGCACTATCTAATTTTTGCAACTAAAATTCAGTAATTAAGCATAGATTTCATTCATAGATTAAGCGTTCTTACTTTATACAAACAGTTCAACTCGACAGCTGAACCGACCAAACTTTTCCCCAATTGTTGCCAACCACGTACTGAAATAGCTAGTTCAACTATATATACTAGCTAATTTTAAGTACGTTCTTCAGTTCCACCACATCTACAGTCAGATGAACTGAACAAAATAGCCCCTAACTACTACGGAGGGGCTTTGTGCTACTTCCGGCAGCCTCTCCTCTGCTGCATGTTCAGCGACGCTCGCCAGCTCAAACACCCACTGCCGCTCCAGACGATCCCTCTCGAAGCGGCCGGACTGCTCATAGATCTGCTGATTCCTCGCCTCTGCGTCGGCGTGCACTACAAAAAAAGACACATCTGTGACATTTTGGGTTGAACGAATTTTTTCTGTCATGCTTATGACACTTCTATTACGATAATTGTGACAAAACCCGGTATCATCATAGATGTGGTGGGCTCCTACTTCTATGACAAAAAACCATGACAGAAAATGGGCTTTTCGTCCTGGGCGGGCCGGAGACGCAGCTGCGTGACATTCTTTGGGTCGTCCATGATGGAAAAAACCATGGTAGAAGCGAGGGCAAGGAAAATATCGGGGAGTTCCCGGTTACGGTGGGTGGTCGGGGGCCGAGCGATGCACGTTTCTCTCGTACACGTATGAGCATGTGTGCGAGGCATTGCGCTTTAACTGAACTCGAGCGAGGCGTTGGGCTCTAACTGAACCCGAGCGATTGCACTAGCTACGTTACTGAACCGCGATTGGTCCCTTGCTGTTAACTGAACCCGAGTGATTCCTTCGCTAGTGCTGCTAACTGAAGCCGATCGATGCTCCCTCTGGATGAACAATGAGTGTTGTTGGGAAGGTTTGGGTGAACAGTTCCCGGTGGGGGGTTGGATGAACAGGAACCCGTGGTGTTGCCGCTGGATGAACAGGACCCCGATCGATCGAGACGGTTGCCGCTGGATGAACAGGACCCCGTGGAGGGCTGGATGAACAGGACCCTGTGGAGGGCTGGTTGAAAAGTAGCTGGTGGAGGGCTGGATGAACAGTTGCCCGTGGAGAGGGCTGGTTGAACAGTAGCCGGTGGAGGAGCGGTGGAGGCTGGATGAACAGGAGCACGAGCAATGAACAGTCGCAGGTGGAGGCTGGAGGAGGTCGACAATGGATGAATAGTAGCCCGTGGAGGCTGGAGGAGGTCGACGCTGGAGATGAACAATATCCCGTGGAGTCCCGTTTTGCGGTACGCCACACCCCTCCCGATGAACAGGACCCCCGTTTTGACCGTAGCGCTCCAGCACAAGTCTGTTTCCTCCGTTTTGCGGTACGCCACACCCCTCCCGATCAACAGGACCCCGTTTCGACCGTAGGAGGTCCAAGAGAAGTCTGTTTCCTCCGCTTTGCGATACGCCAGAGCCCTCCCAATGAACAAGATCCCGTTTCAACCGTGGCCGGTCGAACACAAGGCCGTTTCCTCCATTCCGCGGTACGCCAGGCCTCGTTTCGATCGGCTATTCCGTACAAGCCGGTTGGCTACCGATGAACACGACGTATTCTGTTGCCTCCCGATGAACACGACGCATTCCGTTGCCTCCCCATGAACACAACGACGACGCAGTTTCTCCGTTCCGACCCAGCCATGTACACGAGCCCTGGCCATACGTATGCGCGAGTAGGCGTTCGAGATCCCGCCCGTATGTACGTACGTGGCCGTATTTACTTTCTTGCACCCTGGTTGTACGTACATGGACATGCTACGTGCGCGCCTCTACTACGACACGTGCCCTTCCTTACACGGCCACGGTTCATCGCTGCAGCCTGCAGACAGAACGATTGACCTGTACATACACGTTCGTGACCAGAATGACAATGCTACGTACGCTTCGACCACGTGGGTCCCGACTGTCAGACACTTCCTTGCGTGCGGAGATGTAGCTGGTGGGTCCCAGCAGTCAGGGGGCGAATCATTTTTTTTGCCCGTAATATGGACGCACTTCCTTGCGTGCGAAGATGTAGCTGGTGGGTCCCAGCAGTCAGGGAGGAAACGTTTTTTCACGAAATACGGTGGCCCGTCCGGTGGTGTCCCTGCTGTCAGGTGGAGGAATCATTATTTTGCGCGTAATAAGGAGGCACTTCCTTGCTGCGGCCGTGGACCCAGCTGTCAGCCTCTCCATGTACAGTACTCTTCCGATGGAAGTCGTTCCTTGACCACATTGACCACGCTGCGCCGAGAGCACCAAGGCCGTGGACGACGGCGAGGCCTAGGAAGGGGACGACACGGAGCCGGAGAAGACGCGACAGTGGATGCCCACGCGGAGAGGAGTACGAGGGTTCACTGGTTCGGCTGCGGTGTGAGGCTGTCGTCGCCGCAGGGCCTGGCCAGCGGTGGGAGTAGTAGGGGCGGTGAGGCCTCAACAGCAGCACAGCCGGCTACTGGAGGCAGGAGCATGCGGTCTCGCCGGCGCTGGTTTGGTCGGCTGGTGCAAGAAGAGCACCGATTGAAGAAGGAGCAAGACTGTTCGATTCAAATCCTACGGTCACTGCTGCTAGAATCGTTTGTTGACTAAGTTGACAAAGCCCTGCGTACGTGTCAACTTAGTACGCCCACATGTCAGCCTCCGAACCGGTGCGTCCAAGATGTCAGTGGGAGGGATCTTTTTGTTCGCGTAATAAGGAGGCAGTTGAATGCGTGCGGCCAGGCCAGCGGAGGGAGTAGGGTGGGCCGGTGAAGCCTGTGCAGCATCACAGCGGGCCACAAGAGGAGGGAGCAGGCAGTCCCAACGGCGCTGGTTTAGACGGCTAGCTGTAGCAGGAAGATCAGAGATTGAAGAAGCACGTCGGCCATTGGATGGACATCCAACCGTCACTACTGCTAGAATCGTGTGTTGACTGACAAAGCCTTGCGTAATTAAGTCAGCCTCGAAATCTATGGCGTGTACAGCCCATTTGCTATTATTTTTATAATTTTTACTCATTTTCTAATTCATATGGAATTTATTGCAGCCCATTTTCCATTTTTAAAAATGCTGCCCATTTTCTGGTCAGTATCAGGGTTAAAAAATTAAACTAAAAATGTGCGAAATTTTGAAATTTCGCAAATTTTTGCTGGGGAACAAAATATTCTTAATCCAAAAATTAGTAGCAGCAAATTTAAAAACAAATTAGTACTATGTCATGTTAAAATCCAATGAAATATAAAATATCAGTGAAGAACAAAAACAAAAAAAGAAACTAATTTCCCATTTGCTATAATGTTTTTGGAATTTTCAACCCGTTTGATATATTCCTTTTAACAGATGCTACCTCTTGAGCACTGCGTTGGTTTTCCCTTGAAGAGGAAAGGGTGATGCAGTAAAGTAGCGTAAGTATTTTCCTTAGTTTTTGAGAACCAAGGTATCAATCTAGTAGGGGACCACGCTCAAGTCCCACGCACCTACACAAACAAATAAGAACCTTGCAACCAACGCGATAAATGGGTTGTCGATCCCTTCACGGCCACTTGCAAAAGTGAGATCTGACAGAGATGATAAGATAATATTTTTGGTATTTTTATGATAAAGACTAAAAGTAAAGAAAGCAAAATAAACGATAATAGAAATAATGGTAGATTAATATGATAGAGAATAGACCCGGGGGCCAGTAAATACAAGCCAACTTAATCTTTTGACATGGATTCTCCAGACTGACAAGTTTGTCATAAACTTTAACCTAGTACCTGATAACCTGGTTTCCACATCCAGCCGCAGTGGATGGCTCCGGAGGTGCTGCGGAGTGAACCTTCAACTGAAAAGTAATCTCAGCATGGAGATTCTTGAACAATATATATCCTTGTTACCTAAGGATGATTACTCATTTCGTCCTTTTTATTGAGTATAGGTCTGATGTATTCAGCTATGGGGTGGTCCTATGGGAGCTTGTTACTCAGAAGATTCCCTGGGATACTCGCAATGCAATGCAGGTACGTTTTTACTATGCATATTGGTTTTCCCCTTTTGTGGTGTCTTAGAGCCAACAAAAATCTTGGAAGATGCTTGCTTACTGGTGAATGGTAAATGTTTTCCAAGAAGTGAAATCGTGATCGCTGCAGGAAAACTTAGTTTATTTTCTGCTTCTTATTTTCAACGTAACAGCACAAGCTTTGCGGCCTGTATGTTGCAGGTTGTCGGAGCCGTGGGTTTCATGGATGACAGACTTGAAATTCCAACGGACACGGATCCTCAGTGGGCATCGATGATCCAGAGTTGTTGGGACAGGTACATACTACTATTCTGCACGCTGGTACCGGACAACCGTTCCCCGATCCCGTTATATGATTATCCTTTCTGTGAGCAGTGACCCGCAACACCGCCCTTCGTTCCAAGAACTCCTTGAGAGGCTCCAGGTGCTGCAAAAGCAGTACACTGTTGAAGCGCAAACGGAGCGAAAAAGGGCTGGGAAAGGTGCTGGAAAGATGAGCGCCAAAGATGAGAGCTAGCTTTGTGCTGTAATGGAGATGGATTATGCAGCCCCCATCTTGGTGGATGGCTTATACAACACGAGCCTGGAAGGGTTTGGCTCAAATTGCCACCTTGAGGCTTGAAGCTGGGAATGCAGTTTGTCTCCTGAACAGGAGGTTAAGAGGACGCTGGCGACGTGACATGAGACTGCCAGTCGCTTCAAGGCTAGTCTGGATTTTCGGAACCTGGGACAGGTTGTTCAGATATGATTGGTCCAACAGCTCAATCATTGTACATGTGGAGTGTGTGTTAGCCATGGTATTGGCATTGTACAGTACTAGCAAAAAGGCTTGTGCTTGCAACGTGAGGAAAAAAAATCCTCTCATATCGCTAGTTGGTTCAGTTGGATAAATTGTGTGTGGCCGGTTGGTAGGTTATGAGATCGAACCCTCCCATCGGCAATTTTATTATTTGCCAGCTCTCCGCACCTGGGCTACAGTGCACCGCCAAGTGGGCTTCCTCCGTTGGGCCAAAATGGGTGGCAAGTAACGAAACGAAAGAGGTAATATCACCGGTAGTCATAGAACTTGTGTTGCATGTTTAGTTTGGTGCTAAAACTTCAAAAATACGGTTTTGTGGTCACTTAACTTGACTCAAGCGTGCAGATACGGTCACAGTACGCGTATACAGGCATATCAATGTGTATGGCCCCACTTGTGAGTGACTAACGGCGCTAGGCACGACATATTTTACACAGAACACCCTGAAATTTTTTTATTTGCAGAAGTGAACCGCAGCGATGTATTTTTATAGAAAACACTCTAACTTTTTTTATTTACAGAAAACAGGACCACAATACTGCACATATATGTGAACATTAACAACAAAAATGACATGCCAGGACTCGAACAGACGACCAACTATTTTTTAACCCGAGAATGCAAATGCAAAAAATTAACGCCAAAAAGAATCTACTAGGACTTGAACCAACCAACTGTTTAAATCAATACAATCTAGCCACTATAACCGGTCAGCTCTAGATGTCTAAAATGGATCAGGAACTTACATATATTAAACGAGGATGCATGTGGAGTTTAAATAGGCTATGGAGACTACGGCCTGTTTTATGTGCGGTATTTAAAAATATATATAAACATGTGTACTATATAGATGTGCGTATTGCATATTTGGTTTTCAAAAATATTATTTTAATTATACGAACATTTCAATTATTATATATACGCACATTTTGTACAGTTCAATGTTTGAATAATTAATTAATAATTTAAAATTTAGGCTGTTAAACGAATATTCAGTCGTGGCTAATATGTAAGTTATATAACTTTTTTGAATATAAGTCATGAATAAAAAATTTACACAAGCGAATAGTCATAAATATTTAGTAAATGTTTGTGTTCATCATATTTTATAATTTAAATATAAGCCTTAAGCGTATATTTTTTTGAATTTTTAAAAAATATTTATCTAATAAACATTATCAATGTCCATATTAACTAAATATAAGCCGCAAGTGTATACTTAAATGTTTTTATCTACTAATCATTATTTGTATATATAATATTTTTTAACACACAAATATGTGAACGTACCTTTATTACTTACAAATTACTCCCTCCGTCCCATAATATAAGAGCGTTTTTTATACTACACTAGTGTAAAAAACACTCTTATATTATGGGACGGAGGAAGTATCTTTTAAAAAATAGTGCGCGCAAAATGGGCCGTAGTACCCGCAGCTCAATTAAGCTCCACATGAGTCCCCGTGAAGTACATATATGTTGGTTATCCATATTAGACAAAATACATATATGTACAGTATCATGGTCCTGCTTTTCTTTAAAAATAATTTGAGGGTGTTTTGTGCAAAAAATACGTCGCTGTGGTTGGTTGTTTCGGAAAGTAATTATTTTCAGAGTGTTTTGTGTAAAAATACATCACGCCCAGCGCCATCAGTCACTAACAAGTGGGGCCATACACATGGATACGCCCGCATATGCGTAGTGTGACCGTATGTGCACGCTTGAGTTAAGTTATGTGACCAGAAAACCGTATTTTCAAAGTTCTAGCACCAAACTGAACGTGCGACGCAAGTTCAATGACTTGCGGTGATATTACCTCGAAACGAAATAGCGTATGTGAAATTAATTGAAGCGGGACCAAACAAAGCGGGACGAAACCAAGAATATCACCTCCCTTTATTAATAATAAAAGTAGGTATAGATTTGTTAGGAATAAATTAATTAAAATAATTAAGGAATAATTCATGCTTAATAGCAACCGACTTAAGTCTAACAACCGTCATTGGTTGCCATCCTTTGTAAGGGTCGCATCCGTGAGACGCGTCCCCTATAGCCTTCATCATCAATAAAGATAACGATTCACTTGTCAGTCACTTGTACTTCAACAAGTTATCGGCACTTTTCTCTACCGAGAGCGGTTAGGCTACGAGAGGAGTGGAATCGGCCTCATGCCAACAAAGAAGAACATCACACAGAATAGAAGCAGAGGAAGAACCGGAGACGAGAGGATTGTCGTTGTCGCTAGTCTCCACCACCGGCGCACGAATGGGTGAAGGAAACCGTCTTCACGTAGGCCCTAGGTGTCTTTGGCGGTGAGAGCGCCCTAGCCCGTCGCGGTCTGGCCGCCTCTGTGCTCGTCGCGACCCTGGCCTCCAACGCGACGCGCAATGGTCGCGGCCTCGGCCTCCTCTCCAAGACCATATAATGTATGAATATTTATTTACCCTCCAGTATTTCCTTTAAGAGAAACATGCTGCCGTGAGCACATCAGGAATGATCACCCATTAATGTTTTAAGATATCAAGTCTATCGCAGCTTATAATTTTGTTACTTATAAAATGGAAAATCAACTTGAAGTTGAGATTTTGTGATCATATTTTTTTTTGTAGATCCGGTTGAAAATCCCTTAGTACTTTACATTCTCTTATGATGGACTACCATTTCCATGGTAAAGAAACTTAGAATTGCTCAAAATCATTAGATTCACCCGACGGGTACTATGCCATTATTTGAAATTCCTGCTAGTATTGAGAATATTAAGTACGTCGATGGTCACAAAATAGAACCATGAGAAATTTAAAGTAGAGTGGATGCGAAATGACAACCAAAGACAGGATTACGTATTAATAGGGAATAGATCATTTTCACAAAAATGATCACAAAGGAACTCTCAAGTGTGTCAAATGTGTGCACATACATACAAATATTGTGCCTATGACGACCAAACCTACAAACATATAGTCGAACCACATCACAGTTTATTGAAAATGGCTAATAAGTTTAATGGGATAAATTTGAAAAATTACAAACATACAACCACACAAATATTTTGATAAGGGATTGCTCTCAGAATCTTCATCAGAAGAGAACAAGAATCTAGTGTAGTAAAAGGATTATGAACTCATTTACATTGAGGATACGTTTGCAAAATATATTTTTTCCTCACGTAATCTTCTAGTTATCACAAAATATCATTAGCCCATACTTGTACCACTAGATGTAGTATGATGTTCAATATCACATTTCTTGAACATGATATTCAATAATTTTGAATGTATGTATCAACCCAACCGCCCACCAGCCTTGCCCACGCCTCGCCGCCGTCTGCCTGAGCCGCCGCCTCTGCCGTGCCGTTGCATCCCTAGCCATTCCTCTAAACCTCCCTACACCAAATATTCTGGTGGCTACGGCCCCGCACCCTCCACCCGAACGAGTTAAACATAGCGCCGCTCTTCCATCGGTGACGTTGTGGCTGACACGGTCATGGATCGGCCTCGCCGGTGGAACACCGTGGCCGGCTGCACCACCCCGCGACTCGGGCGGCACACATGTGAGGAATCGACTGATGCAAAAAAAAAAAAAAGTTACAGAAATCCGAAAATGTTGACAGTCTCCGAAACAGATTTCGAAATTTACAAAATTTTGGAAATTTCGTAGGTTTCGAGGGTCATCGAAATTCGAAACCTTGGTTGACACTAGAGCAAAGTAAGCAACAAGCCAATATATATACGAAATTAACGCGGGAACATCGGGCTCGGACGAACGGCAGCCACCCCCCGGCCGGTACCAGAGCAAGTAGCTTGGCATGCATGCGTGCCCCCTGGAAATAGCACACGGCGAGCGCAAGGCACGGCGCATGCATGCCCGCCCGCCCGCCCGCGCACACACACGACGCGCCCGCGCAGGCCCGCTATCGCCAGGGACGAACGACGTACGTGCGTGCGACGGCGTCTCCGGTCCTACGCGCGCCGGTCTACCCAGCCATGGCTGTCGCCTCCCCTCGCCGCCGCCGCGGCCGCGGCGGCGCCGTCGCTCTCCTCCTCCTCCCCGTCCTCCTCCTGGCGCCGGGCGCGGCAGGCTTCAACACCGAGTTCGAGGAAGACAAATCGCCCAAGCTCCCCCGCTGCGACAACCCCTTCCAGAAGGTGCCCGCCGATCGATCGATTCGACGAATCATCCATCATGGCGAGTTCACTGATTACATCTACGCGCAGGTGAAAGTGGTGTACTGGGTGGACGGCGAGCAGATGAGCGCCCTGATCGGGATGACGGCGAGGTTCGGCGGGATGGTGCCGGACACGGCGTCCGCCGCCGAGAGGCTCCCCGCCGTGATTCCCAGCTCCAAGACCGGCTGCCAGAAGTCCCCCCAGGCAATTAAACCACTCTCCCTGCCGGCGCGCGCAGACACACACACACACACGCACGCCCATGTGTTCTGAGCCGCATTTCCTTCGCTGCAGCTGGCTGGCAACATCGCCGTGACGGAGCGCGGCGAGTGCACGTACCTCGAGAAGGCGAACGCGGCCGCGTCCAGCGGCGCCAAGGCGCTGATCATGGCCAACGACATCGACGGTCAGTCATCTGCATCATTTCCATCATCCATTACAACTGCACGCACGCCATAGACACAGGGCACCGGTGCGTGCGAGCTGAACTGACGAGCAGAGCTCTTTGGGCGGCTGGCTGGCAGATGTGGGGAAGATGGTGTGCAGCAAGAACGACACGGCGCTCGACTTCAAGATCCCGGTCGTGATCGTGTCGCGGTCTTCCGGGCTCAAGATCTTCGAGGCCATGGACGGCGCGAAGAAGGGTGAGGACACCTGAATCATCATAACTCAGTTGGTCGCCATACATACTGCTCCTTCTACTACATGATTTGCGGCGACCGATTATGTGCGGGCTCAGCTTGGTTGATTTGCAGTGGAGATGCAGCTCTACTCGCCTAACAAGGCGGCTTTCGACGGCGCCATCCCTTTCCTCTGGCTCATGGCCGTCAGCACCACCGCCTGCGCCGCCGTCTGGACCGCCGTGGTCGTCGGCGAGGAGGTAATAAGAAATTAAAACAAAAAGATGGTTTCGTTTCAACAGATTTCATGCACGGCGGCAGTATCATCATTCATATGGATGAAACGGCTGGACCGCGACCGACCGACCGCGTGCGTGTAGGAGAAGAAGGCTCCTTCGGGGGACGGCAAAGGAGACCAGGAGGCTGCCAAACCCGAGGAGCCTGAGATCGTGGAGCTGCAGGCCGAGACGGCGTTCGTGTTCGTCATCGTGTCCTCCTGCGTCCTGCTCTTCCTCTTCTTCTTCAACTCCATCTGGTCCGCCTGGTTGATGGTCGGGCTCTTCTGCCTCGGCGGCCTCCAGGTAATCACATGGTCGATCCATCGTGGCTTGTTCCATCTCTGTTCTGACGGCCTGCCCCTGTATATTTCACGTTCAGGGCTTGCACTTCCTTGCGTCGACACTCATTGTCAGGTACAGTATATAGATGACCCGCTGACACTTAAATCTCAAACTCATCTGAATTCTTGGATCATTCTCTGTCATCTTAACTTGATGTGGATGGGCAGAGCATGCAAGAAGTGCGGCGACACGAAGATAAAGCTCCCGGCGGTCGGGAACGTGACGGCGGTGACGCTCGTCGTGCTGCCGATAGCGCTGTTCATCGTCATCATGTGGGCGACGCACCAGACCTCGCCGTTCGCCTGGGTTGGCCAGAACCTCATGGTAGGTCGCCAAAGAAAAGAAAAGAAAAGAACAAGTTGTTAAATTCCACCGTCTGTTTCTATTTGATTTCCATGTGTTTTTACTTACTTGATGCTTAATTAATTCTTCTTTTTCCAGGGCATCGGCATGATGATCCTCGTGTTGCAAATAGTGCAAATGCCAAACATAAAAGTAAGACCAGCGTCACCATGAACATTCATTCTAGCTACTCTGGCTTGTCAATTGCATTGATCTTGCGCATTTTTAGGTTGCGTCGGCGCTTCTGATCAGCGCGTTTCTCTACGACATATTCTGGGTGTTCATCTCGCCCTTGATATTCAAGAAGAGCGTCATGATCACGGTAGGTTTTCTCCCACTATCGCAAACTGTAAATCCCTGCATAACACCTGCAGGTGATCTGGTACTTAGGACGCGTGTGTGGATGTGATGTAGGTTGCCAAGGGCACGGACGACGGGCCGAGCCTGCCGATGGTCCTGAAGATGCCCAAGGAGTTCGACGTGTGGAACGGCTACGACATGATCGGCTTCGGGGACATCCTCTTCCCTGGGCTCCTCGTCGCCTTCAGCTTCAGGTAAGAAGCACAGGGCCTGAATCCCCACCTTCCTCTGTTGGACACAACATAATTACCAGCTGCTGCTGCTGCTGCTGGGTTGCATGATGCAGATATGACAGAACACACGGCAAGGGTGTGGCCAACGGTTATTTCCCCTACGTCATGATCGGCTACGCATTTGGTATGCCCAATTTCCTGAATCTCGTGATAACAGCATTAAGAAGCTGTTGCTAACTGACATAACTACCTGAAAATCGACAATGCAGGCCTGTCATTCACGTATGTTGGCCTGTACCTGATGAAGAGCGGCCAGCCGGCCCTGCTCTACCTCGTCCCCTGTACGCTAGGTACCATTACCAAGCAGCCCAGTCCGGTCATGGAGCCAACTTGGAGAATTTCGAGCTCTTGGCATGTAGTACTATGGGTTAATCTTGTGGTCTGAAATTGATCTTGCAGGAACCATCGCTGCGCTGGGCGCGCAGAGAGGGGAGCTCAGCCAGCTCTGGAACGCCAAGGCATAGCACTATAGCAGTATCGTGGATGGAATGGAATGGAATGCTCCTACTCCCTAGTTGACAGCCAGACTTGGCTCCAGGCGTACGGTGGCCTCGAGAGCTACAGATCCTCTCAAGTTAATCCGGCAAAAGAAAGATGAAACATGTGTAATTTTCGTAGCCATTGTTAGTGTGTCCATATGTTAATTGTAGGGTGCAGGTTAATTAACCATGTACTATTTATACGATGCTATGCTATACTAGTAGCTGTTAGTAATACTGTTGTATGAGACGAGATGGAACGCAACTCTGTCCCAAGAAAAAGCTCTTGATCCAAATCATATATGATCATAACCACTAGTAGTAAGTACGTAGTCTACACGCCGGAGATCGTGTTAACTTGGCTCGATCGAGCTTTTCAACGAGCCGGCCTGCCTACTGCACTGGCGCTTGCAGTGTCACCACGATCGGGCTCACGACGGCGTGCCGGCCGTCGCTCCACGTCAGCGCCCCGCTCCTCACCAGGGAGCTCCCGGGCTCCATCTTCGCCCGCGCCGCGGCCTCCACGTGCACCGTGAAGCTGAGCTTCTGCCCGTCGCGCCGGAACGCCAGCCGGTCGGGCCGCACCGTGACATTGCACCCCTCGGGCGCCCTCACGGTGGCGCGGTACGCCGACCTGCCGCCGCCCACGTTGGTCACCGTGCGGATGAAGTGGGTCCTCATCCTCGCCTTCGCGCCGTCCGCCACGAACGTGGCCGACAGGGACGGGTAGTTGAGGTTGCCGGCGTGGCCGGCGCGGCGCGCGCCCCGGCAGTCGGCCTGGCGCCGCGTGATCGCCCGGATGTTCTGCTCCGTGTAGTTCAGGTTGCAGAGGAAGTTGAGGTAGTCCAGGGGCGCGATGTCGTAGACGAGGCCCGGGTCCATGGCGCGCATCGGGTCCACGTGCCCCGCGCCGAAGTCGAACACGTCCGCCACCTTGCCGGTGGACTCGTCGGTCATGGTGCCGTTGCTGTTGTCCCTTGTGTAGGCCGTGGTCATGAGCGCCGACTTGATGGCCGCGGGGCTCCACGTCGGGTGCGCCGCCTTGAGCAGCGCCGCGAGGCCGGAGACGTGCGGGCAGGCCATGGACGTGCCGGAGAGGATGTTGAATTCCGTGCGCCGGCCGTCCGAGGGGATGCCTGCCGGGCCCACGCCGCTGGGCCACGCGGCGAGGATGTTCAGGCCGGGGGCTATCAGGTCCGGCTTCAGTGTCTCTGGAGATTGGGGGTTCGGGCCGCGCGCCGAGAACGCCGCCACCACCGGCGCTGGGTGCACGCCGAGGTGGGTGCCTTGGAACAGGATGGTGCCCGTGGCCGGCTTCTGCGGGGTGGACGACGCGATGTACTTACGGAGCTTCTCGCCGGCGGCTGCACCCACGGCGGTGGCTGGCAGGACATGGCAGTCGGCTACCAGGCCCTCCCCGTCGAACGCCCCGTTGGCAAGCACCATCCCGGCGGCGCCCGCGCGGTGAACCACGTCGCCCTTGGCGGCGCGCGAGTTCACGCCGCGGTCGCACACCACGATCTTCCCGCGCACGGCCGCCTGGTCCAGCGACCCGTCGAGGCACGTCGACGCCGAGTAACTGGTTGCCCCCGCGTACACCAGCTCGTACATTTTGCCGGACTGGAGCACCGGCCCGCCGTACACGCTCACGCCGTCGAGCACTTGGCCGTTGCCGAGACGCACGTTAGCCGGGAAGGCGCGGTCCATGGACCCGGCGCCTACGGTGGTCATCCAGGGCGCCACATTGGTCACAGAGAGACCACCTGGGCCGCCATTGCCGGCCGAAGCGGACACGACGATGCCAGCCTCTGTAGCGCCGAATGCCCCAATTGCGATGGCGTCCAGATAGTACGGCACCACGGCACCGCCGACGCTGAGAGAAACAACGTCGACGCCGTCAGCGACGGCGGCATCGAAGGCCGCGAGGATGTCGGAGTCGAAGCAGCCGCCCACCCAGCACACCTTGTACGCGGCGAGGCGAGCCTTGGGCGCCATCCCGGATGCCACGCCGCGCGCGTAGCCGAGGGTGGACGCCGGGAACACGTAGCGGCCCGCGGCGATGGACGCCGTGTGGGTGCCGTGGCCGTCGTTGTCGAGCGGCGACCTGACCTCGGCGGTCTCGTTCATCCGGCCGGAGGTGGCCTCGTAGCCCGCGGAGAAGAAGCGCGCCCCGACGAGCTTCCGATTGCAGGAGCCGGGCGGGAAGCCGGGCCCGGACGCGCACACCCCGCGCCACCTGGGCGGGACGGGGCCGAGGCCGCGGTCGCGGAAGCTGCGGTGCGCGGGCGAGATGCCGGTGTCGATGACGGCGATGACGAGGTCGGAGCCGAAGTCGGAGTCGGCGAGGATGGCCGAGGGCGGGGAGGAGAGCATCCCGAGGAACCGCGGCGAGCGCGTGGTGGCGAGGTGGCGGACGCGCTCCGGCAGCACGGCCGCCACCCCGTGGGCGCCGGCCAGCGCCGCCGCGGCCGACGGCGACATCCGCGCCGAGAACCCGTGGAGGGCGGCGGAGTAGGTGTGGATCAGCGGGCCGCCCTCCGGCCACCCCCCGCCGCCCCCGGACGCCCCCAGCACCGCCGACTCGTACCAGTGCGCGTGGGTCGGGAAAGCCGACGGCTTCGCGTCGGCATCCACCCGCACGATGTACGTCCTCTCCCCTCCCGTGTCCCCGCCGGAGGCGCCCGCCGCGGCGACGAGGAGGAGCGGCAGCAGCGGGAGCAGATGGCGCGGCATTGCGCAATGGCGGATCGGGAGCGAGATTGGGGAGCAGGGAGTGGAGTGGAGCGGCGAAGGGGAAAGCCGCGCAGCGCCTGCCTCGGGTAAAGGTCAAGGAGACAGCGTGGTGGTGCCGTGGCGTACGATGGAGCAGAGAGGCGGTGTGGCTCTGGCTCGCGGGTCTGGACCGGACCGGACCGGACTGAAGTCATCTTGCAGAGGTGTGTGGTGGGTTTGGATGGATTTGGCGGGCCGACCCCGCCGTGTGGGTGGGTCAGCACTCGTTTGGACTCTTGATCGGTTGTTCGTTACCCCCGTTGTTTGTACGCGCCCCCACTCGAAGAAAAAGTTTGTTTGTACGTCCAGACGCGTGTTGTTTTTGCCTGTCACGGGTTGAAACCTGGAAGTTTGTACTCGAAGAGTAGGCACGCTTTGGTAAGTGTTGCACTGGTAGTAGTACCTTACGACAGAGTAATTATCTTCTTTTTCACAAACGAAACTATGAAAAATGTTGCAGTTGAAATCGCCAAAGACAATGGAACAAACCAAGACAATAGATAGAGCAAACAAAGATAAGGCCAACTCCATCCTGTCCGGCGGCGTCCGTTCGAGGTAGAACGGACGAATAACGCGGCCCAACGCGCGGCCCCAAGCGGACAAATGTCCGGATTTCGTCCGTTTTCGACTCATTCCCGGCACAAACTTGCGCCGAGTTTGGGGTGAAACGGACATCGCGCGTACGGGCTGTCGGGGGTTGAGTGCGACATATGCCAATGGATGGCTTATCATGGTGGGAGCGAGTAGAACGTCGCCGGTGCCTGGAAGCGGGATAAGGCGTAGACACGAATGCCGGCGAACTTTACCCAGGTTCGGGGCTCTCCGTGGAGATAACACCCCTAGTCCTGCTCTGCGGGGTCTCCGCATGATCACTAAGGCACTAGTGATACAATGGTGCTCCTTGAGCTGTTTGCTAGAGGTGGAAGAAAGTAAGGCTAGCTCTCTCCTTTCTCTATGGGTGAGTCTAGTTCTAACAGGTTGGGAAGCCTTTGCATGGGTGCCCTGGGGGGTTTATATAGGCCTACCCCCAGGGGTACATTGGTAATCTCGCCGGGTGTAGGACCCGGCTGTCAGTGTCTCCGGCCTCCGGCTTCTCCGCTGGCTGTTGGGGCCCGCCGACTGGTCTGGTACGGAGCCGACAGGCCGCTCCCGCCGCTCGCGGGTCTTGCCGGCTACTGATTACTGTAGCCGTGATGCTAGTGACGCAGGCCTGGTCGGGGGAGCGTGGCTACAGCCTCGCCGCCTGGCGGGCGTTCACTGTAGCCACTCCGTGTCTTGTCTGGTTAATGGCTCACGGGTCCTGAGGGGGGAGTTGGCCGCCTGCTAGAACTCGGCCGCCCTAGGGTCCGGCTGGTCCGGCTTCCTCCGCCTTCTGGGTTCTCACTGCCTAGTGGGGCCCGTCGCCTGCGGGCCGTACCGACAGGCCGTCGTGGGAACAGGGCTCCGCCCGTCGGGGATTACGTCAAGGGGGGAGTGGCAAAAGTGCCGCGCCGTGCGAAGATCCCCGTCTGTACGGGGCATTGTGGCCACGCCCGGCCCTGGATTTGGGAGGGGTGGGCTACACTGTAGCCACTCCCTGTCTTGTCTTTCTTGATGAGGGTGCGGACTTTGTGGGCACCACAGGCTGACTGCTAGGGGCCGGCTTCTCTGGAAGCCGCCCATTAGGAGTTGGCTTGTCTTGGCGCCACGAGCCGACTGCTAGGGGCCGGCTTCTCTGGAAGCCGCCCACTAGGAGTCGGCTTCTCTGGAACTCGGCCGTTTACGGGTAGCCGGCTATTCCTCCAGCCGGCCACCAGAAGGCGGCACTTCGTCTTGATGCCTTGAGGGGTGCAGCCAGCCCCGATGTCTTGAAAGGTTCTGGGTCTCGGGTCAGCCTACCCGTGGCTCATTACTCCGACAGTAGTCCCCGAAGCTGGTGAGGTGCCGCGGCTGAGCAGCCGAGGAGCCTCAGCAGTTTCCTTCATCGAGTGCTTGCGGTGGAGTTTCGTCAGTCTTCTGCCGAGCCGCCTGGCAGGAGTCGGCCTTAGCTAGGCGGACTTGTCCAGAACTTCGAATCGCGACGGCGGGAACCAGGTGGCTTGCTTGCTAAGCTTCCAGGCCGCCGCCCGTCATGGGCATGCCACGTGGCGTCGAGTGGCCAGGTCGGCCTGCCAGCCCACGCGCGCGATGGGACGTGCCTGCGGGCGGGGCCCGCCACTACCGGGCCTGGGGACACGAGCGGATCCGCTGTGGCCGAGGCGGGCGGTTGAGTTTCCCCGCGGAGTTACTGCGCGCAGTAACCCGCGCGATAAAGGTGGGAGCGTGGGGTCGTGGGCACAGTTAATCCCATGATCCCACGCCCGCCCCCTCGGCTTCGTAGCCCGTAGGCCTATAAGTAGGGGGAGGAGGGGGAGCGGCGGAGCACGCGCGCCCCTCCACCCCATTCTTTCCTCCTTCTTCTTCCTCTCGCCGTAGCGCCTCCAAGCCACACCGGGCGCCGCAGTGGTTCGTCTCCGATGAGCTCATCTGTCAACCTCACACCCCCCATGGCGCGCTCCGGAGCATGGGACGACTCCGAAATCCATGAAGACCACGTCGACTTTCTCCGCCAGACGCGGCGGCTGCCCGGCAACAGGACTACGTGAAGGTTCGCCTCGCGCCGGAGAGGGAGATCTCGCCGGCGCCGGAGGAGGGCGAGCGGGTCGTCTTCCGCTCGCACTGCCTGCGCGGCCTCGGCCTGCCGGTGAGCGGCTTCTTCTGGGCCTTCCTCGAGTTCTACAATCTTCAGCCGCACCACCTCACCCCGAACACGGTGGTGCTGCTGTCCGCCTTCGTCACTCTGTGCGAAGGCTTCCTCGGCGTCCTCCCCACCATCGAGCTTTGGGGGAGTTCTTCTACACCAAGCTCGGCACCCTCGTCGTGGGCGTGCCAGCTCAATGCGGCGCTTTCATTGCCGTGCGGAGGCCGGCGGCCGAAAATCCGTTTCCTCCCATCACGCTGATCAAGTCGGTGAAGATGTGGCAGCGGTCATACTTCTACGTGAAGAGCGTCTTCCCGGAGGGCGACTGGGTCAACTTGCCGGCTTACGTAGCCGGCCCGCCGGCTGGGAGACGACCCAACTGGTCGTACCGGGCCAGGACGCTGTCGCCTTCTGGAGCCGCCGCAATCGCGCGGCTCCGAGTGTTGACACAGTCGGAGGGCCTGACCGGGCCCAACTTGCTGTCCGCCTTCATGGCGCGCCGGGTGCTCCCGCTCCAGGGCCGCCCTCACATGATCTGTCAGATGAGCGGGCATCGGGACCCAAGCCGGCTGTGCACCAAGGAGATGCCTCACGCAGAGGTAGCTCACATGGTGAACTTCCTTGCGAACTGCGAGCTCATGGAGGAGTGGCGGTTTGGCAAGGAGCCGTATTCACGCGCCGACCCCCCGCCTATGGTAAGTTATCTTTCTTTTTCTCTATCTTTTTGTTGCCGAGTTCTGCCCGTCCAACCTGACCAATCGGCCTTTGAACAGATCCCCCTCCTCCAGCCGGCCGCCGGCGCCGCGGGGCCGGAGCGTCAATTCCTCCCCGACCGAGCGGAGAGGGACGTGGATGACCCCGACTTGGGGGCAGCAGCCTTGGAGGACGACGCCGAGGGAGGAGGCGACGAAGCAGGCGGCTTAGGGCTCGGGGCCGGCCTCGAGGACTGGCCTGATGACGATGCGGGGGAAGTCGTCCCGCACCGCCAGCCGGGGTCCGACCAGCAGGGCGCGAGCTCGTCTGCCGCGCCGGCAGCCTGAGGTGGTGCGCACAAGCGCAGGGCCGTGCCGAGCTTGTTCGGCAGCCGGCCGAAGAAATCCAAGGGCTCAGCCGCGGCGACTAAGTGGGATGAAGCGGCCGCGAAGGCCATCCG
The DNA here is from genome assembly GCF_018294505.1 of Triticum aestivum. Classification (NCBI taxonomy): domain Eukaryota; kingdom Viridiplantae; phylum Streptophyta; class Magnoliopsida; order Poales; family Poaceae; genus Triticum; species Triticum aestivum. The sequence continues at coordinate 528,157,879 of NC_057802.1, read as the reverse complement.
CTTCCGTAAGGCGGTGAAGGAGCCGCAACTGGTTTCCGCGTAAGTACTGCCTTCCTCTCGCGCCTTCATTTTTTCCTTGTTGATTCTTTCTGAGTTTCTTTCGCTTTATCTTCTTGACTTAGGGCCCCACTCTCTCTTGAGAAGTCGGCCGCCGCCTCCATCATTGGGTCGGCGGAGACTTCTGCCACCACCCCGCGAATCGACCCGGCCGCCGACCTCCGGGAGGCAACGGAGCGAAACGCGCGGGAGGCGCGCGAGGAGTGGGAGGCCGCCCGCCTGGAGAAGGCGAAAGCGGAAAGGGCGGAGGCTGCCGCCCTGGAGAAGCTGGCGGAAGCCGAGGCAGCCGCGGCGGCGAAGAAGCAGGCTGAAGAGGCCGCGCGCCGCCAGTCGGCGGTATTCGTCACTCCCCTGAACTCCGCGCCGCCACCACCGGAGTTCGTGGCGCAGACTGGGGAAGCCGGCGGCGAGCACCCTGGCATGGAGAGGGACAGCGGCGACGTCCCCATGCCGGACGTAATCGTGCCTCCACCGCCGCCGTCCAGGAACGCGCAAGGCGAGCAGTCGACAGACCCGCCGGTGCCGCCAGCCGGAAACGAGGTGGTGACAGGCCCGACTCCTAAGGTCCGCACACCAACGCGCCGCCGGCTTGCAAAGGTGGCTTCGGCGCCACGCCCGCTGGATACTGGTGCCACGAGCTCTTCGATCCCGGATGCCGAGGCGTCCAGTGCCACACCCGTCGATTGGGTGCGGGGAGGCGGAACGGGCCCGTTGAATCGAGCGCTCCTAGACGTCCAAGCCAAACTCCGAGCCGAGGCCGATGCTCTCAAGCGCTGCAACACGACATTTCTGGACTCGCGAGAGGCCATCCGGGTATGTTTCCCTCTCTCTTTGTTTTTGTTTCTTGTGCTTCTCTGTGGCAGATCTCCCCGGCGACTATACTTCTTCTCTGTTGGCGATTGACGCCTTTTTCTTCTTTTATTTTCTGCAGAGGCCAACGCCGCCTTGCAGCAGCAGCTGGGCGAAGCCAACACCGCGCTGCACACCAAGGAGGTGGAGTGCGGCAAGCTGGCTGAAGAGCGTGACCGGCTGGTCACGCAACTGGCGGAGCAGGCGGAGCTTCTTAAGAAGGCCCAGAAGGAGGCGGAGGACAAGGAGACCAGCCTCCTTGCTGGGTTCGCGACCGAACGCTCCGCCTGGACCGACAAGGAGGCGACGCTGACTTCCGGCTTTCACGAGATTGAAGACATAGTTCATGGTGAGCTTCCCTCTTTTTCCTTCTTCGAGTTGCCGGCTGCTGGTCGAGCCGGCCTCTCGTCTCTAACTTCGGCTCTTTGCTTTATGTTTTGGCAGACTTCTTCCCTGGTCATTCTGACGCCGCCAATCAGGCCATTGAAGCTGATCGCGAAGGACGGAGGGCGGAAGGTGCGCAGATTGCTGCCAACGCCCCCTGACCCTTGGCGAGCAGCTCTGAGCATCGAGGCCCGTCTTCGGCCGGCTCACCGGATGCTGCGCCGTCTTCAGCGCGTCGGCGCCCAGGCGATCGCCGCCCTGTGGCCAGACATGCCGGCACCGCGCACTCCCAGTCGGACTGCCGACTGGCTGGAGGTGGCGGCCAGCCGTCTTGAGGCCTGGAAGGGCTCCTCGGTCCGGGGTGGAGCACATCGGGCCTTGGAATTCGTCAAGGTGTGGTACCCTGGGCTAAATCTAGCCCAGTTGACCATGTTTCGACTGGAGGCCCAGGAGGAGCTGGCGGCGGTGGAGGATGACCTTGTCAAGCGAGCGGTGGCAATCGCCGAGTACACCGACACCAGCCTCTTCATCCCGGAGTGGGTCGAGAACGGCGCCGAGGCGCCACCAGAATGGTTCGGGCTGAACCCGGAGGACGGCAAGGACTCGGCCGAGGTGATCGACTCCAGCGACGAGGAAGAAGACGAGGAGGAGGAAGGTGAAGAGGAGGCGCCAGAGGTCGGAGCGGACGGCCAACCTCAGCTCGACCGCGCCTCCAGCAACGAGCCACGCCCGGGCGAGCCGGCCGCCACTGGAGGCGACCAAGCGGGGACTAACCAGCCGGCCGCTCCGCCAACCGGCGCCGCCGACTCCTCCGATCCACCGAGCCCGTCTGTTGCTCCCTAGGCTGCCAGTTTATCTTTTGTTTTACCTGCTTATCAGTCTCGACGAACTTGTTAACTTTGCACAATTCCACCCGCGGGGTGTATTTCAAACCTCTGTTGAATGTCGGCCAAGGGCCTTTTGATGTGTAAATATTTTTGCCGAGTTCTATCTTTTCTTGCTTTCTGTTCCTTGGCCTTTTTCCTTTGCCGCCCTCCCTTAGTTGCCGTCTTGCCAGCCTGACAGCCGCTCTGCGAACTGTGGCTGGGTCAAGTACTTATCTACTTTCGGGAAGGCAAGTACTTAGCCGATTAGAACGTTTTAGCAAGTTAAGTAGAAACCGGCCGGCCGGCTGCTCAACAGCCGGTCGTAGAGGTGGGAAGCCGGCTTGAACTATGCACATGCTTTGGGTCCTTAGCCATTTTTCATGTGGGCACCCTTTCTGCCTTTCTCCTGCCCACCAGACAGTCGCTCTGTGAGCTGCGGCTTCTGGCAGGAGACGGCTTAAGTGCCAACACATTACTTGTCCGGCTGCAGGAAGCATTTCATAGTACAAGGCGGCGAGTCCCCGGGCCCACTAGTCGGACCCGGTGCCAAGCGGCATAAAGGAAATAACACATTCATAGGCATAATTCTTATCATATATATAAAAGAGGGCAGTCCCCGAGCTCTTCTCGGGGGACCGGAGTCTTCGTACTTTAATACAAAAGGTGGCGTGGTACATACTGCATCAACTGTAAAATCTTCGGAGGAGATTTGCATTCCATGGCCGCTCCGTCTCCTTGCCGGAGTCGTCCCTCTTGTGTGCTCGAGGCTTCTGAGTGTCGATCAGGTAGTAGGAGTCGTTGCCCAACACCTTGCTGATGATGAAGGGGCCTTCCCAAGGCGCTGAGAGCTTGTGCTGGCCGGCTGTTCGCTAGATCAGCCGGAGCACAAGGTCTCCCTCTTGGAAGGATCTCGGCTTGACCTTCCGGTTGTAGTATCGGCGCAGGCTCTGCTGGTAGATGCTGGACCGGCCGAGTGCCAACAGCCGGCCCTCTTCCAGCAGATCGACGCCGTCTTCTCGTGCTTCTTTGGCCTCCTCTTCGGTGTACATGGTGACTCGTGGGGAGTCGAATTCTATGTCCGTTGGGATGACGGCTTCGGCACCGTAGACGAGGAAGAAAGGAGTGAAGCCGGTTGACTTGTTCGGGGTTGTGCGCAGGCTCCAGAGGACGGCCGGCAGCTCGTCGAGCCAGCAGTCGGCCGAACGCTCCAGAGGCTCGACCAGTCGGGGCTTGATGCCGGACAAAATGAGGCCGTTTGCTCGCTCCACCTGGCCGTTTGACTGCGGATGGGCAACGAACGCTAAGTCCAGTCGGATGCCCTGTGTCGCGCAGAAAAAGGCCAAGGCGCCTTTGGCAAAGTTTGTGCCATTGTCGGTGATGATGCTGTGCGGTATGCCGTATCGGATGGTGATGTCGGAGATGAAAGTCACAGCAGTCGGACCATTCAGCTTCTTGATTGGTTTTGCTTCTATCCACTTGGTGAACTTGTCCATTGCGACAAGCAGATGAGTCATGCCACCTCGTGTTGTTTTGAATGGTCCCACCATGTCCAGGCTCCAGACAGCAAAGGGCCAGGCAATGGGGATAGTCTTGAGTGCAGAAGTCGGCTGATGTGGCTTGGAGCGGAACTTCTGGCACCCTTTGTATTTCTGGACCAAGTGTTTGGCGTCTTCTAGAGCAGTCGGCCAGAAAAAACCGTGGCGGAAAGCTTTGGCGACAAGTGCTCTTGAAGCCGCGTGGTGACCACACTCGCGTTGATGGATATCTTTGAGGATTGCTTGGCCTTGCTCCGGCTCCACGCAGCACTGGTAGACGCCAGTGACACTGCGCCTTACAAGCTCTCTGTTGACTATGGTGTATGCTGCTGCCCGGCGTTGCACTTATCGGGCCGAGATCTCATCAGTCGGCAGCTCTTTGTTTACCAGGAAGTTGAGGATGGGTTGCGCCCATGAAGGTGCTGTTATTTCTTCAACTGCTAGGACTGCTACTTGCACGAGGGCGGTTGGGCCGGGAGGCGGCGGGTTGGAGTTGGCTGCCGCTTGCTGACTCGATGAAGTCCCCGGGCCGACTGCTGCAGTCCTCGGGCTGGGCTCTGAAGTCCCCGGGCTGACCGCTGCAGTCCCCGGGCCGGGTGCGACTGCCGCGGCCCCCGGGCCGCCTGCCGAAATTCCCGTGCCGGCTGCTGGGGCTCTCAAGTCGGATCCAACTGCTTTAGGAGGGGCCGACACGAAAATGGAGTCTGACTCTAGTGACGGCTTGACGGATGGCTTGAGGAGGCGTTGCAGGGCGACGCCGGCTGGTATTGCTTGTCGGGTGGAGCCGATTCGTGCCAAGGCGTCTGCTTGCTCATTGTCATTTCTTGGCACATGGAGAAACTCGCACCCTTCAAAGTATCCGCTGAGTTGCTGGACGAGGAAGCGGTAGCTAGCCATGTTCGCATCCTTGGCATCCCAGTCGCCCGACGACTGCTGGACCACCAAGTTGGAGTCTCCATAACACAGGATGGGGGGAATGCTGAGTTCCTTGGCAAGCCGGAGCCCGTGTATGAGTGCTTCGTACTCGGCTACGTTGTTGGAGGCGGCAAAGTGAATTTGCAGCACATAACTGAGCTTGTCGCCTTTGGGAGAGGTGAGGACGATGCCGGCTCCCAAACCGGTGCGCATCTTGGAACCATCAAAATGCATCCGCCAATGGGTGGAGTCCAGCGCTGGCGGTAGGTACTGGGTCTCGGCCCAGTCGACGAGGAAGTCGGCCAGTGCTTGGCACTTGATGGCGGTGCGAGGCTGGTAGTAGATGGTGTAGGGGGCCAAATCTATGGCCCATTTGGCCACTCGGCTTCCAATGATCTCGACAAGCGGAGCTGTGCAGACCACAGTGATTGGGTGCTCTTGGAAGTATGGCTTCAATTTCTTGGTGGCAAAGTGCACGCCGTAGCACATCTTCTGATAGTGGGGGTAGTTTTGCTTGGAGGCGGACAACACTTCACTCAGGTAATACACTAGCCTCTGGACTGGTAGTGCTTTGCCTTCCTCCTTGCGCTCCACAACTATGACAGTGCTGACCACCCGGCTGGTGGCGGCGATGTAGAGGAGCATGGGTTCCTTAGGAGTCGGAGCCGCCAGGACGGGCGGGGTGGTCAACATCTTCTTGAGCTGGAGAAAAGCTTCATCCGCCTTGTCATTCCACTCAAAAAAGGTGGTCTTCTTCATGAGTTGGTACAGGGGAAGAGCCTTCTCTCCCAGCCGACTGATGAAACGACTGATGGATGCCAAGCAGCCGGTGAATTTTTGCACGTCGAGCAGTCGGGTGGGCACTTCCTATTGGGGAACGTAGTAATTTCAAAAAAATTCCTACGCACACACAGGATCATGGTGATGCATAGCAACAAGAGGGGAGAGTGTTGTCCACGTACCCTCGTAGACCGAAAGCGGAAGTGTTAGCACAACGCGGTTGATGTAGTCGTACGTCTTCACGATCCGACCGATCAAGTACCGAACGCACGACACCTCCGAGTTCAGCACACGTTCAGCCCGATGATGTCCCTCGAACTCCAATCCAGCCGAGTGTTGAGGGAGAGTTTCGTCAGCACGACGACGTGGTGACGATGATGATGTTCTCTTCCAATCCAATTCGGACTTGGGGGGAGGGGCGCGCGGCTGCCACTTGGCCGCCTCTCCTCTTCCACCAATTGGGCCCATGAGGCCCAATAGCCTCCGGGGGGTTCCGGTAACCCCCCGGTACTCCGGTATATATCCGATAACCCCCGGAACCATTCCGGTGTCCGAATATAGTCATCCAATATATCAATCTTCATGTCTCGACCATTTCGAGACTCGTCGTCATGTCCGTGATCACATCCGGGACTGCGAACAACCTTCGGTACATCAAAACATATAAACTCATAATATAACTGTCATTGAAACGTTAAGCGTGCGGACCCTATGTGTTCGAGAACTATGTAGACATGACCGAGACACGTCTCCGGTCAATAACCAATAGCGGAACCTGGATGCTCATATTGGCTCCCACATATTCTACGAAGATCTTTATCGGTCAGACCGCATAACAACATACGTTGTTCCCTTTGTCATCGGTATGTTATTTGCCCGAGATTCGATCGTCGGTATCTCAATACCTAGTTCAATCTCGTTACCGGCAAGTCTCTTTACTCGTTCCGTAATACATCATCCCACAACTAACTCATTAGTTGCAATGCTTGCAAGGCTTAAGTGATGTGCATTACCGAGAGGGCCCAGAGATACCTCTCCGACAATCGGAGTGACAAATCCTAATCTCGAAATACGCCAACCCAACAAGTACCTTTGGAGACACCTGTAGAGCACCTTTATAATCACCCAGTTACGTTGTGACATTTGGTAGGACACAAAGTGTTCCTCCGGTAAACGGGAGTTGCATAATCTCATAGTCATAGGAACATGTATAAGTCATGAAGAAAGCAATAGCAACATACTAAACGATCGAGTGCTAAGCTAACAGAATGGGTCAAGTCAATCACATCATTCTCCTAATGATGTGATCCCGTTAATCAAATGACAACTCATGTCTATGGCTAGGAAACATAACCATCTTTGATCAACGAGCTAGTCAAGTAGAGGCATACTAGTGACACTCTGTTTGTCTATGTATTCACACATGTATCATGTTTCCGGTTAATACAATTGTAGCATGAATAATAAACATTTATCATGATATAAGGAAATAAATAATAACTTTATTATTGCCTCTAGGGCATATTTCCTTCAGTCTCCCACTTGCACTAGAGTCAATAATCTAGTTCACATCGCTATGTGATTTAACATCAATGGTTCACATCTTTATGTGGTTAACACCCATAGTTCACATCGACATGTGACCAACACCCATAGGGTTTACTAGAGTCAGTAATCTAGTTCACATCGCTATGTGATTAATACCCAAAGAGTACTAAGGTGTGATCATGTTTTGCTTGTGAGAAAATTTTTGTCAACGGGTCTGTCACATTCAGATCCGTAAGTATTTTGCAAATTTCTATGTTTACAATGCTCTGCACGGAGCTACTTTAGCTAATTGCTCCCACTTTTCAATATGTATCTGGATTGTGACTTAGAGTCATCAAGATCGGTGTCAAAGCTTGTATCGACGTAACTCTTTACGACGAACTCCTTATCACCTCCATAACCGAGAAATATATCCTAATTCCGCTAAGGATAATTTTGACCGCTGTCCAGTGATATACTCCTAGATCACTATTGTACTCCCTTGCAAACTTATGGTGAGGTACACAATAGGTCTGGTACTCAGCATAGCATACTTGATAGAACCTATGACTGAGGCATACGGAATGACTCTTCATTCTCTTTCAATTTTTCTGCCGTGGTCGGGTTTTGAGTCTTTACTCAACTTCACACCTTGTAACACAGGCAAGAACTCTTTCTTTGACTGTTCCATTTTGAACTATTTCAAAATCATGTCAAGGTATGTACTCATTGAAAAAAAACTTATCAAGTGTCTTGATCTATCTCTATAGATCTTGATGCTCAACATGTAAGCAGCTTCACCGAGGTATTTCTTTGAAAAACTCCTTTCAAACACTCCTTTATGCTTTGCAGAATAATTCTACATTATTTCCGAGCAACAATATGTCATTCACATATACTTATCAGAAATGCTGTAGTGCTCCCACTCACTTTCTTGTAAATACAGGCTTCACCGCAACTCTGTATAAAACTATATGATTTGATCAACTTATCAAAGCGTATATTCCAACTCCGAGATGCTTGCACCAGTCCATAGATGGATCGCTGGAGCTTGCATATTTTGTTAGCACTTTTAGGATTGACAAAACCTACTGGTTGCATCATATACAACTCTTCTTTAATAAATCCATTAAAGAATGCAGTTTTGTTTATCCATTTGCCAGATTTCATAAAATGCGGCAATTGCTAACATGATTCGGACAGACTTAAGCATAGATACGAGTGAGAAACTCTCATCGTAGTCAACACCTTGAACTTGTCGAAAACCTTTTGCGACAATTCTAGCTTTGTAGATAGTAACACTACTATCAGCGTCCGTCTTCCTCTTGAAGATCCATTTAATCTCAATGGCTCGCTGATCATTGGGCAAGTCAATCAAAGTCCATACTTTGTTCTCATACATGGATCCCATCTCAGATTTCATGGCCTCAAGCCATTTTGCGGAATCTGGGCTCATCATCGCTTCCTCATAGTTCGTAGGTTCGTCATGGTCAAGTAACATGACCTCCAGAACAGGATTACCGTACCACTCTGGTGCGGATCTTACTCTGGTTGACCTACGAGGTTTGGTAGTAACTTGATCTGAAGTTTCATGATCATCATCATTAGCTTCCTCATTAATTGGTGTAGGCGTCACAGGAACCGGTTTCTGTGATGAACTACTTTCCAATAAGGGAGCAGGTACAGTTACCTCATCAAGTTCTACTTTCCTCCCACTCACTTCTTTCGAGAGAAACTCCTTCTCTAGAAAGGATCCATTTTCAGCAACGAATGTCTTGCCTTCGGATCTGTGATAGAAGGTGTACCCAACAGTCTCCTTTGGGTATCCTATGAAGACATATTTCTCTGATTTGGGTTTGAGCTTATCAGGATGAAACTTTTTCATATAAGCATCACAACCCCAAACTTTAAGAAACGACAACTTTGGTTTCTTGCCAAACCACAGTTCATATTGTGTCGTCTCAACGGACTTAGACGGTGCCCTTTTTAACGTGGATGCAGCTGTCTTTAATGCATAACCCCAAAACGATAGTGGTAAATCGGTAAGAGACATCATAGATTGCACCATATCTAATAAAGTATGGTTACGATGTTCGGACACACCATTACATTGTGGTGTTCCAGGTGGCGTGAGCAGTGAAACTATTTCACATTGTTTTAACTGAAGACCAAACTCGTAACTCAAATACTCTTCTCCACGATCAGATCGTAGAAACTTTATTTTCTTGTTACGATGATTTTCCACTTCACTCTGAAATTATATGAACTTTTCAAATGTTTCAGACTTCTGTTTCATTTAGTAGATATACCCATATCTGCTCAAATCATCTGTGAAGGTCAGAAAATAATGATACCCGCTACGAGCCTCAATATTCATCGGACCACATACATCAGTATGTATGATTTCCAACAAATCTGTTGCTTGCTCCATTGTTCCGGAGAACGGTGTTTTAGTCATCTTGCCCAAGAGGCATGGTTCGCAAGCATCAAGTGATTCCAAAATCCCATCAGCATGGAGTTTCTTCATGTGCTTTACACCAATATGACCTAAACGGCAGTGCCACAAATAAGTTGCACTATCATTATTAACTTTGCATCTTTTGGCTTCAATATTTTGAATATGTGTATCACTACGATCGAGATCCAACAAACCATTTTCATTGGGTGTATGACCATAGAAGGTTTTATTCATGTAAATAGAACAACAATTATTCTCTAACTTAAATGAATAACCGTATTGCAATAAACATGATCAAATCATATTCATGCTCAACGCAAACACCAAATAACACTTATTTAGGTTCAACACTAATCCCAAAAGTGTAGGGAGCGTGCGATGATGATCATATCAATCTTGGAACCACTTCCAACACACATTGTCACTTCACCCTTAACTAGTCTCTGTTCATTCTGCAACTCCTGTTTTGAGTTACTACTCTTAGTAACTGAACCAGTATCAAATACCGAGGGGTTGCTACGAACACTAGTAAAATACACATCAATAATCTGTATATCAAATATACCTTTGTTCACTTTGCCATCCTTCTTATCCGCCAAATACTTGGGGCAGTTCCGCTTCCAGTGACCAGTCCCTTTGCAGTAGAAGCACTTAGTCTCAGGCTTAGGACCAGACTTGGGCTTCTTCACTTGAGCAGCAACTTGCTTGCCGTTCTTCTTGAAGTTCCCCTTCTTCCCTTTGCCATTTTCTTGAAACTAGTGGTCTCGTCAACCATCAACACTTGATGTTTTTCTTGATTTCTACCTTCGTCGATTTCAGCATCACGAAGAGCTTGGGAATTGTTTTCGTTATCCCTTGCATATTATAGTTCATCACGAAGTTCTACTAACTTGGTGATGGTGACTAGAGAATTCTGCCAATCACTATCTTATCTGGAAGATTAACTCCCACTTGATTCAAGCGATTGTAGTACCCGGACAATCTGAGCACATGCTCACTGCTTGAGCTATTCTCCTCCATCTTTTAGCTGTAGAACTTGTTGGAGACTTCATATCTCTCAACTCGGGTATTTGCTTGAAATATTAACTTCAACTCCTGGAACATCTCATATGGTCCATGATGTTCAAAACATCTTTGAAGTCCCGATTCTAAGCCGTTAAGAATGGTGCACTAAACTATCAAGTAGTCATCATATTGAGATAGCCAAACGTTCATAATGTCTGCATCTGCTCCTACAATAGGTCTGTCACCTAGCGGTGCATCAAGGACATAATTCTTCTATGCAGCAATGAGGATAAACCTCAGATCACGGATCCAATCCGCATCATTGCTAGTAACATCTTTCAACTTAGTTTTCTCTAGGAACATATAAAATTAAACGGGGAGCAACATCGCGAGCTATTGATCTACAACATAGATATGCTAATACTACCAGGACTAAGTTCATGATAAATTAAAGTTCAATTAATCATATTACTTAAGAACTCCCACTAAGATAGACATCCCTCTAATCCTCTAAGTGATCATGTGATCCAAATCAACTAAACCATGTCCGATCATCACGTGAGATGGAGTAGTTTCAACGGTGAACATCACTATGTTGATCATATCTACTATATGCTTCACGCTCGACCTTTCGGTCTCCGTGTTCCGAGGCCATATCTGTTATATGCTAGGCTCGTCAAGCTTAACCTGAGTATTCCACGTGTGCAACTGTTTTGCACCCGTTGTATTTGAACGTAGAGCCTATCACACCCGATCATCACGTGGTGTCTCAGCACGAAGAACTTTCGCAATGGTCCATACTCAGGGAGAACACTTATACTTTGATAATTTAGTGAGGGATCATCTTATAATGCTACCGTCAATCAAAGCAAGATAATAAGATGCATAAAAGATAAAAATCACATGATATCAATATAAGTGATATGATATGGCCATCATCATCTTGTGCTTGTGATCTCCATCTCCGAAGCACCGTCATGATCACCATCGTCACCGACGCGACACCTTGATCTCATCGTAGTATCGTTGTCGTCTCGCCAATCTTATGATTCTACGATTATCGCTACCGCTTAGTGATAAAGTAAAGCATTACAGGGCGATTGCATTGCATACAATAAAGCGACAACCATATGGTTCCTGCCAGTTGCCGATAATTCGGTTACAAAATATGATCATCTCATACAATAAAATTTAGCATCATGTCTTGACCATATCACATCACAACATGCCCTGCAAAAACAAGTTAGACGTCCTCTACTTTGTTGTTGCAAATTTTACGTGGCTGCTACGGGCTTAGCTAGAACCGTTCTTACCTACGCATCAAAACCACAACGATAGTTTGTCAAGTTGGTGTTGTTTTAACCTTCGCAAGGACCGGGCGTAGCCACACTCGGTTCAACTAAAGTTGGAGAAACTGACACCCGCCAGCCACCTGTGTGCAAAGCACGTCGGTAGAACCAGTCTCGCGTAAGCGTACGCGTAATGTCGGTCCGGGCCGCTTCATCCAACAATACCGCCGAACCAAAGTATGACATGCTGGTAAGCAGTATGACCTATATCGCCCACAACTCACTTGTGTTCTACTCGTGCATATAACATCAACGCATAAAACCAGGTTCGGATGCCACTGTTGGGGAACGTAGTAATTTCAAAAAAATTCCTACGCACACACAGGATCATGGTGATGCATAGCAACGAGAGGGGAGAGTGTTGTCCACGTACCCTCGTAGACCGAAAGCGGAAGCATTAGCACAACGCGGTTGATGTAGTCATACGTCTTCACGATCCGACCGATCAAGTACCGAACGCACGGCACCTCCGAGTTCAGCACACGTTCAGCCCGATGACGTCCCTCGAACTCCGATCCAGCCGAGTGTTGAGGGAGAGTTTCGTCAGCACGACGGCGTGGTGACGATGATGATGTTCTACCGACGCAGGGCTTCGCCTAAGCACCGCTATGATATTATCGAGGTGGATTATGGTGGAGGGGGCACGGCACACGGCTAAGAGATCAAGAGATCAATTGTTGTCTCCAAGGGGTGCCCCCTCCCCGTATATAAAGGGGTGGAGGAGGGGGAGGTGCGGCCGACCAGGGAGGAGGCGCGCCAGGAGGAGTCCTACTCCCACCGGGAGTAGGACTCCCTCCCTTCCTTGTTGGACTAGGAGAGGAGAGGGAAGGAGAGAGGGGGAAAGGAAAGGGGGGGGGGGGGCGCCGCCCCCCTCCTTGTCCAATTCGGACTAGGGGGGGGGGCGGGGAGGGGCGCGCGGCTGCCCCTTGGCCGCCTCTCCTCTTCCACCAATTGGGCCCATGAGGTCCAATTGTTGGGGATCGTAGCAGAAATTAAAATTTTCTACGCATCACCAAGATCAATCTATGGAGTTTACTAGCAACGAGAGGGGAGGAGTGCATCTACATACCCTTGTAGATCGCGAGCGGAAGCGTTCAAGAGAACGGGGTTGATGGAGTCGTACTCGTCATGATCCAAATCACCGATGATCCGAGCGCCGAACGGACGGCACCTCCGCGTTCAACACACGTACGGAGCGGTGACGTCTCCCACGCCTTGATCCAGCAAGGAGGAGGGAGAGGTTGAGGAAGAAGGCTCCAACAGCAGCACGACGGCGTGGTGGTGGTGGAGTGACAGTTCTCCAGCAGGGCTTCGCCTAAGCACAGGCGGAGGAGGAGAGGTGTTGGGGAGGGGAGGGGCTGCGCCTTGGATGTGGTGCTGCAGCCCTCCCCTCACCCCTCTATTTATAGGGAGAAGGGGGAAGGGGGCCGGCCCCTCTAGATGGGATCTAGAGGGGGGGGGGGGCGGCGGCCAAGGGGGAGGTGGCTTGCCCCCCAAGCAAGGTGGGGGGGGGGGGCGCCCCCCTTTAGGGTTTCCCCCAAACCCTAGGCGCATGGGCCCTAGGGGGGTTGGCGCCCATCCCACTAAGGGCTGGTTCCCTTCCACCTACAGCCCATAAGGCCCTCCGGGGTAGGTGGACCCTCCCGGTGGACCACCGGAACCCCTCCGGTGGTCCCGGTATAATACCGGTATACCCCCGAATATTTCCGGTGACCGTATGGTGACTTCCCATATATAAATCTTTACCTCCGGACCATTCTGGAACTCCTCGTGATGTCCGGGATCTCATCTGGGACTCCGAACAACATTCGGTAATCACATACAAACCTTCCTTATAACCCTAGCGTCATCGAACCTTAAGTGTGTAGACCCTACGGGTTCGGGAATCATGCAGACATGACCGAGACCTCTCTAGCCAATAACCAACAGTGGGATCTGGATACCCATGTTGGCTCCCACATGTTCCACGATGATCTCATCGGATGAACCACGATGTCGAGGATTCAAGCAATCCCGTATACAATTCCCTTTGTCAATCGGTACGTTACTTGCCCGAGATTCGATCGTCGGTATCCCAATACCTCGTTCAATCTCGTTACCGGCAAGTCACTTTACTCGTTCCGTAATGCATGATCCCGTGACTAACTACTTAGTCACATTGAGCTCATTATGATGATGCAATACCGAGTGGGCCCAGAGATACCTCTCCGTCATATGGAGTGACAAATCCCAGTCTCGATCCGAGCCAACCCAACAGACACTTTCGGAGATACCTGTAGTGCACCTTTATAGCCACCCAGTTACGTTGTGACGTTTGGTACACCCAAAGGATTCCTACGGTATCCGGGAGTTGCATGATCTCATGGTCTAAGGAAATGATACTTGACATTAGAAAAGCTTCAGCAAACGAACTACACGATCTAGTGCTATGCTTAGGATTGGGTCTTGTCCATCACATCATTCTCCTAATGATGTGATCCCGTTATCAATGACATCCAATGTCCATGGTCAGGAAACCGTAACCATCTATTGATCAACGAGCTAGTCAACTAGAGGCTCACTAGGGACATGTTATGGTCTATGTGTTCACACATGTATTACGATTTCCGGATAACACAATTATAGCATGAACAATAGACAATTATCATGAACAAGGAAATATAATAATAACAGTTTTATTATTGCCTCTAGGGCATATTTCCAACAGTCTCCCACTTGCACTAGAGTCAATAATCTAGTTACATTGTGATGAATCGTACACCCATAGAGTTCTGGTGTTGATCATGTTTTGCCCGTGGAAGAGGTTTAGTCAACGGATCTGCGACATTCAAATCCGTTTGTACTTTACAAATATCTATGTCTCCATTTTGAAAATTTTCATGAATGGAGTTGAAGCGACGCTTGATGTGCCTGGTCTTCTTGTGAAACCTGGGCTCCTTGGCAAGGGCAATAGCTCCAGTGTTGTCACAGTAGAGAGTCATTGGCCCCGATGCATTGGGAATAACTCCTAGGTCGGCAATGAACTCCTTCATCCAGATTGCTTCATGTGCTGCCTCCGAGGCTGCCATGTACTCCGCTTCACATGTAGATCCCGCCACGACGCTTTGCTTGCAACTGCACCAGCTGACTGCCCCACCATTCAAAATATACACGTATCCGGTTTGTGACTTAGAGTCATCCAGATCTGTGTCGAAGCTAGCATCGACGTAACCCTTTACGACGAGCTCTTCGTCACCTCCATAAACGAGAAACATATCCTTAGACCTTTTCAGGTACTTCAGGATGTTCTTGACCGTTGTCCAGTGTTCCATGCCGGGATTACTTTGGTACCTTCCTACCAAACTTACGGCAAGGTTTACATCAGGTCTGGTACACAGCATGGCATACATAATAGACCCTATGGCCGAGGCATAGGGGACGACACTCATCTTTTCTCTATCTTCTGCCGTGGTCGGGCATTGAGCCGTGCTCAATCTCACACCTTGCAATACAGGCAAGAACCCCTTCTTGGACTGATCCATATTGAACTTCTTCAATATCTTGTCAAGGTATGTGCTTTGTGAAAGACCTATGAGGCGTCTCGATCTATCTCTATAGATCTTGATGCCTAATATGTAAGCAGCTTCTCCAAGGTCCTTCATTGAAAAACACTTATTCAAGTAGGCCTTTATACTTTCCAAGAATTCTATATCATTTCCCATCAATAGTATGTCATCCACATATAATATGAGAAATGCTACAAAGCTCCCACTCACTTTCTTGTAAACACAGGCTTCTCCATAAGTCTGTGTAAACCCAAACGCTTTGATCATCTCATCAAAGCGAATGTTCCAACTTCGAGATGCCTGCACCAGCCCATAGATTGAGCGCTGGAGCTTGCATACTTTGTCAACATTCTTAGGATCGACAAAACCTTCCGGCTGCATCATATACAATTCTTCCTTAAGGAAGCCGTTAAGGAATGCCGTTTTGATGTCCATTTGCCATATTTCATAATCGTAGAATGCGGCAATTGCTAACATGATTCGGATGGACTTCAGCTTCGCTACGGGTGAGAAGGTCTCATCGTAGTTAACTCCTTGAACTTGTCGATAACCCTTAGCGACAAGTCGAGATTTATAGATGGTAACATTTCCATCCGCGTCCGTCTTCTTCTTAAAGATCCATTTATTTTCTATCGCTCGCCGATCATCGGGCAAGTCTGTCGAAGTCCACACTTTGTTTTCATACATGGATCCTATCTCGGATTGCATGGCTTCAAGCCATTTGCTGGAATCTGGACCCGCCATTGCTTCTTCATAGTTCGAAGGTTCACCGTTGTCCAACAACATGATTTCCAGGACAGGGTTGCCGTACCACTCTGGTGCGGAACGTGTCCTTGTGGACCTACGAAGTTCAGTGGTAACTTGATCATGATCGTCATGATTAACTTCCTCTCTAGTCGGTGCAGGCATCACAAAAACATTTTCTTGTGCTGCGCAACTTTCTAGTTCGAGAGGGGTCATCTCATCAAGTTCCACTTTCCTCCCACTTACTTCTTTCGAGAGAAACTCTTTCTCCAGAAAGGACCTGTTCTTGGCAACGAAGATCTTGCCTTCGGATCTGAGGTAGAAGGTATACCCAATGGTTTCCTTAGGGTATCCTATGAAGACGCATTTTTCCGACTTGGGTTCGAGCTTTTTAGGTTGAAGTTTCTTGACATAAGCATCGCATCCCCAAACTTTAAGAAATGACAGCTTAGGTTTCTTTCCAAACCATAATTCATACGGTGTCGTCTCAACGGATTTCGACGGAGCCCTATTTAAAGTGAATGCGGCAGTCTCTAAAGCATAACCATTGACCAGCGGGGCATGACCATAAAACATATCTCTCATATAAATAGAACAACCATTATTCTCGGATTTAAATGAGTAGCCATCTCACATTAAACAAGATCCAGATACAATGTTCATGCTCAAAGCTGGCACTAAATAAAAATTATTGAGGTTTAAAACTAGTCCCGTAGGTAAATGTAGAGGTAGCGTGCCGACGGCGATCACATCGACCTTGGAACCATTCCCGACGCGCATCGTCACCCCGTCCTTCGCCAGTCTCCGCTTATTCCGCAGCTCCTGCTTTGAGTTACAAATATAAGCAACCGCACCGGTATCAAATACCCAGGAGCTACTATGAGCGCTGGTTACGTACACATCTATAACATGTATATCACATATACCTTTGGTATTGCCGGCCTTCTTATCCGCTAAGTACTTGGGGCAGTTCCGCTTCCAGTGATCGTTTCCCTTGCAATAAAAGCACTCAGTCTCAGGCTTGGGTCCATTCTTTGTCTTCTTCCCGGCAGCTTGCTTACCGGGCGCGGCAACTCCCTTGCCGTCTTTCTTGAAGTTCTTCTTACCCTTGCCTTTCTTGAACTTAGTGGTTTTATTCACCATCAACACTTGATGTTCCTTTTTGATCTCCACCTCCGCTGATTTCAGCATTGAATATACCTCAGGAATGGTCTTTTCCATCCCCTGCATATTGAAGTTCATCACAAAGCTCTTGTAGCTAGGTGGGAGCGACTGAAGGATTCTGTCAACGACCGCGTCATCCGGGAGTTTAACTCCCAGCTGAGACAAGTGGTTGTGCAACCCAGACATTTTGAGTATGTGTTCGCTGACGGAACTATTCTCCTCCATCTTACAACTGTAGAACTTGTCGGAGACTTCATATCTCTCGACCCGGGCATGAGCATGGAAAACCATTTTCAGCTCTTGGAACATCTCATATGCTCCGTGCTGCTCAAAACGCTTTTGGAGCCCCGGTTCTAAGCTGTAAAGCATGCCGCACTGAACCAGGGAGTAATCATCACTACGTGACTGCCAGGCGTTCAGAACGTCTTGAGTTGCTGGGAAAACAGGTGCATCACCTAGCGGTGCTTCAAGGACATATGCTTTCTTGGCAGCTATGAGGATAATCCTCAGGTTACGGACCCAGTCCGTGTAGTTGCTACCATCGTCTTTCATCTTGGTTTTCTCTAGGAACGCGTTGAAGTTGAGGGAACATTAGCGTGGGCCATTTGATCTACAAGACATATTGTAAAGGTTTTTAGACTAAGTTCATGATAATTAAGTTCATCTAATCAAATCATTAACGAACTCCCACTCAGACAGACATCCCTCTTGTCATCTAAGTGATACATGATCCGAGTCAACTAGGCCGTGTCCGATCATCACGTGAGACGGACTAGTCATCATCGGTGAGCATCTTCATGTTGATCGTATCTGCTATACGACTCATGTTCGACCTTTCGGTCTCTTGTGTTCCGAGGCCATGTCTGTACATGCTAGGCTCGTCAAGTCAACCTAAGTGTATTGCGTGTGTAAATCTGGCTTACACCCGTTGTATGCGAACGTTAGGACCTATCACACCCGATCATCACGTGGTGCTTCGGAACAACGAACCTTCGCAACGGTGCACAATTAGGGGGAACACTTTCTTGAAATTTTAGCAAGGGATCATCTTATTTATGCTACCATCGTTCTAAGCAAATAAGATGTAAAACATGATAAACATCACATGCAATCAAATAGTGACATGATATGGCCAATATCATTTTGCTCCTTTTGATCTCCATCTTCGGGGCGCCATGTTCATCATCGTCACCGGCATGACACCATGATCTCCATCATCGTGTCTTCATGAAGTTGTCTCGCCAATTATTACTTCTACTACTATGGCTAACGGTTAGCAATAAAGTAAAGTAATTACATGACGTTTCAGTTGACACGCAGGTCATAAATAAATTAAGACAACTCCTAGGCTCCTGCCGGTTGTCATACTCATCGACATGCAAGTCGTGATTCCTATTACAAGAACATGATCAATCTCATACATCACATATATCATTCATCACATCCTTCTGGCCATATCACATCACATGACACTTGCTGCAAAAACAAGTTAGACGTCCTCTAATTGTTGTTGCAAACTTTTACGTGGCTGCTATAGGTTTCTAGCAAGAACGATTCTTACCTATGCCAAAACCACAACGTGATATGCCAATTTCTATTTACCCTTCATAAGGACCCTTTTCATCGAATCCGATCCGACTAAAGTGGGAGAGACAGACACCCGCTAGCCACCTTATGCAACTAGTGCATGTCAGTCGGTGGAACCTGTCTCACGTAAGCGTACGTGTAAGGTCGGTCCGGGCCGCTTCATCCCACGATGCCGCCGAATCAAGATAAGACTAGTAACGGCAAGTAAATTGACAAAATCAACGCCCACAACAACTTGTGTTCTACTCGTGCATAGAAACTACGCATAAACCTAGCTCATGATGCCACTGTTGGGGATCGTAGCAGAAATTAAAATTTTCTACGCATCACCAAGATCAATCTATGGAGTTTACTAGCAACGAGAGGAGAGGAGTGCATCTACATACCCTTGTAGATCGCGAGCAGAAGCGTTCAAGAGAACGGGGTTGATGGAGTCGTACTCGTCGTGATCCAAATCACCGATGATCCAAGCGCCGAACGGACGGCACCTCCACGTTCAACACACGTACGGAGCGGTGACGTCTCCCACGCCTTGATCCAGCAAGGAGGAGGGAGAGGTTGAGGAAGAAGGCTCCAACAGCAGCACGACGGCGTGGTGGTGGTGGAGTGACAGTTCTCCGGCAGGGCTTCGCCTAAGCACACGCGGAGGAGGAGAGGTGTTGGGGAGGGGAGGGGCTGCGCCTTGGATGTGGTGCTGCAGCCCTCCCCTCACCCCTCTATTTATAGGGAGAAGGGGGAAGGGGGCCGGCCCCTCTAGATGGGATCTAGAGGGGGGCGGCGGCCAAGGGGGAGGTGGCTTGCCCCCCAAGCAAGGGGGGGGGCGCCCCCCTTTAGGGTTTCCCCCAAACCCTAGGCGCATGGGCCCAAGGGGGGTTGGCGCCCAGCCCACTAAGGGTTGGTTCCCTTCCACCTACAGCCCATAAGGCCCTCCGGGGCAGGTGGACCATCCCGGTGGACCCCCGGAACCCCTCCGGTGGTCCCGGTACAATACCGGTATACCCCCGAATATTTCCGGTGACCGTATGGTGACTTCCCATATATAAATCTTTACCTCCGGACCATTCCGGAACTCCTCATGACGTCCGGGATCTCATCCGGGACTCCGGACAACATTCGGTAATCACATACAAACCTTCCTTATAACCCTAGCGTCATCGAACCGTAAGTGTGTAGACCCTACGGGTTCGGGAATCATGCAGACATGACCGAGACACCTCTCTAGCCAATAACCAACAACGGGATCTGGATACCCATGTTGGCTCCCACATGTTCCACGATGATCTCATCGGATGAACCACGATGTCGAGGATTCAAGCAATCCCGTATACAATTCCCTTTGTCAATCGGTACGTTACTTGCCCGAGATTCGATCGTCGGTATCCCAATACCTCGTTCAATCTCTTTACCGGCAAGTCACTTTACTCGTTCCGTAATGCATGATCCTGTGACTAACTACTTAGTCACATTGAGCTCATTATGATGATGCAATACCGAGTGGCCCAGAGATACCTCTTCGTCATACGGAGTGACAAATCCCAGTCTCGATCCGAGCCAACCCAACAGACACTTTCGGAGATACCTGTAGTGCACCTTTATAGCCACCCAGTTACGTTGTGATGTTTGGTACACCCAAAGCATTCCTACGGTATCCGGGAGTTGCACGATCTCATGGTCTAAGGAAATGATACTTGACATTAGAAAAGCTTCAGCAAACGAACTACACGATCTAGTGCTATGCTTAGGATTGGGTCTTGTCCATCACATCATTCTCCTAATGATGTGATCCCGTTATCAATGACATCCAATGTCCATGGTCAGGAAACCGTAACCATCTATTGATCAACGAGCTAGTCAACTAGAGGCTCACTAGGGACATGTTATGGTCTATGTGTTCACACATGTATTACGATTTCCGGATAACACAATTATAGCATGATAGACAATTACCATGAACAAGGAAATATAATAATAACCATTTTATTATTGCCTCTAGGGCATATTTCCAACATCAATAGCCTCCGGGGGGGTTCCGGTAACCCCCCGGTACTCCGGTATATATCCGATAACCCCCGGGACCATTCCGGTCTCCGAATATAGTCATCCAATATATCAATCTTCATGTCTCAACCATTTCGAGACTCCTCGTCATGTCCGTGATCACATCCGGGACTCCGAACAACCTTCGGTACATCAAAACATATAAACTCATAATATAACTGTCATCGAAATGTTAAGCGTGCGGACCCTACGGGTTCGAGAACTATGTAGACATGACCGAGACACGTCTCCGGTCAATAACCAATAGCGGAACCTGGATGCTCATATTGGCTCCCACATATTCTACGAAGATCTTTATCGGTCAGACCGCATAACAACATACGTTGTTCCCTTTGTCATCGGTATGTTACTTGCCCGAGATTCGATCGTGGGTATCTCAATACCTAGTTCAATCTCGTTACCGGCAAGTCTCTTTACTCGTTCCGTAATACATCATCCCACAACTAACTCATTAGTTGCAATGCTTGCAAGGCTTAAGTGATGTGCATTACCGAGAGGGCCCAGAGATACCTCTCCGACAATCGGAGTGACAAATCCTAATCTAGAAATACGCCAACCCAACAAGTACCTTTGGAGACACCTGTAGAGCACCTTTATAATCACCCAGCTACGTTGTGACGTTTGGTAGCACACAAAGTGTTCCTCCGGTAAATGGGAGTTGCATAATCTCATAGTCATAGGAACATGTATAAGTCATGAAGAAAGCAATAGCAACATACTAAACGATCGAGTGCTAAGCTAACGGAATGGGTCAAGTCAATCACATCATTCTCCTAATGATGTGATCCCGTTAATCAAATGACAACTCATGTCTATGGCTAGGAAACATAACCATCTTTGATCAACGAGCTAGTCAAGTAGAGGCATACTAGTGACACTCTGTTTGTCTATGTATTCACACATGTATCATGTTTCCGGTTAATACAATTGTAGCATGAATAATAAACATTTATCATGATATAAGGAAATAAATAATAACCTTATTATTGCCTCTAGGGCATATTTCCTTCACTTCCATCCTCTCGATGGCCTTGATCTTCACAGGGTTACACTCTATGCCGCGCTCTGAGACCAGGAAGCCAAGAAGCTGGCGGGCTGGTACTCCAAAGACGCATTTCTCCGGGTTGAGCTTGATTTGAAATCGGCACACATTCTCAAAGGTCTCCTTGTGGTCTTCTAGCAGCGTTCCACGCTTCTCCGTCTTCACCACAACATCGTCCACATAAACGTGGGCATTCCTGCCGAGTTGCTTGAGGAGGCACTTTTGCATGCAACATTGGAAGGTGGCGCCGGCATTCCTCAAGCCGAACGTCATGGTGAAGTAGCAGAAAGCTCCAAATGGTGTGATGAAGGCGGTCTTCAGCCTGTCGGCCGGGTTCAGCTTGATCTGGTGATACCCTGAGTATGCGTCCAAGAAACTCAACAGCTCGCATCCGGCTGTGGAGTCTATCACTTGGTCAATTCTCGGCAAAGCAAATGGGTCTTTGGGGCAGGCTTTGTTGAGGCTGGTATAATCAATACACATGCGCCACTACTTGTTTTTCTTCAGCACGAGGACTGGGTTGGCCAGCCACTCTGGAAAGAACACTTTCATGATGAAGCCGGCTGCCAGCAGCCGGGCTATCTCTTCTCCAACGACTCTTCTCTTCTCTTCTGACAGGCGGCACAAGGGCTGCCTAACTGGCTTAGCATCGGGCTGGACATGCAATTTGTGCTCGGCAAAATCCGTTGGAACACCCGGCATGTCTTTGGGAGACCATGCAAAGATGTCTCGATTCTCACGGAGGAAATCGATGAGCTCGCCTTCCTATTTGCTGTCAAGGTTTGCTCCTATGACAGCGTGCCTCTCCGGGTGCTCCGGGTCCAAGGGTATCTTCTTTGTCTCTTTCGCAGGCTTGAATGAGCCCTCGGCTTCCGAGGGTTGGGTGACATTTCCGGCTGCTTGCCTGCCATTGCCACAACCCGGTCAAGGAGCCGCTTCTCAACCGCGATCACAAGGGACTCGGCCAGCCGACTGCTATTTGCTGCGCAGGCGGACGACTTCTTGTAATCCCCTGCTATGGTCAGAATTCCCTTGGAACTCGGCATCTTCATCTTGAGGTAAGCATAGTGGGGGACCGCCATGAACTTGGCCAGAGCAGGCCGGCCAAGTAGTGCATGGTATGGGCTCTCAAGGTCCACTACCTCAAACCAGACTGGCTCTCGGCGGAAATGATCTTTGTCTTCAAAGAGGACGTCTATCTGGATCTTGCCGATTGGTGAGCAGGAAAGGCCAGGAACTATGCCATGGAATACAGTCCGGCTGGGCTGAAGCTGCCTTTGTTTAATTCCTAACTTCTCCATGGTATCCTTGTACAGGATGTTGATGCTGCTGCCGCCATCTATCAGAACTCGGGAAAAACGAGCAGCTCGCCCCTCTGTGGCAAAGGTGGCATCCAGAACCAGGGCATCGGAGCCGGGATTGGGCATTACTTCGGGGTGGTCGGCTCTGCTCCGGCTGATGGGCTTCTCGGACCAATGCATGAACTCCGGGGTCTCTGATGCCACTGCATTTACTTCTTGGTGTCGTTGCCGTCTGCTGTGCTTGTCGTCGGCCATGCTGGTGAACACGACATAAGCTCCGTGCTCTTCGGGATACTCGTCTTGTATGGCTCCGACTGGTCGAACTGCCGGCTGCTAGGGGGGGGAGGAGGAGACGGCTGCCCAGCAGGCGGAGGAGGCAGAAGGCCGTCACCCTTGGCGATCCTGGTGAGCCAATGGCACTTCCGAGTGGTGTGGTTGGATGGCTTCGCACCACTGTGGAACTTGCAGGGTGCATCAAGAGTCTGCTCGTATGAGAAAGTGGGCAGCCAATTGGGCTTGCCGCCCTTCTGGCGCTTGGATGGAGGCTGCCCTTCCGGCTGCTGGTCTTCGACTGTCGCCACCTGCCGGCTTATGGAAGCCGGCTGCGTGGCCTTGCGCTTGTTGTCGCTTGGTTGCTGACGCCGACTGGTGTCGCCAGCCGGGGCCCGAGGAGCTGGAGGAGCCACTTTGCAGATGCATCAACTTGGATCTCTGCCTTCATGGAGGAGTCGGCCGTGGCGTATTTATCTGCTATGATTAGTAGCTTGTCGAGGGTCGCCGGCTCGTCGCAGAGAAGCCTGTGCTTCAGAAGGGTGCCCTCTCGGCACCCGGCGGTGAAGTACTCGATGGCCTGCACCTCGTGCACGCCTTCGCAAGAGTTGCGGAGCTCGGCCCAGTGCGTGAGGTAGTCACGAGTCGACTCGTTGGGGCCTTGGACGCACAAGGAGAGCTGGCGAGGCTTGGGCGGCCGCTTGTACGTGCTGGTGAAGTTGCGGATGAAGGCTTCGGTGAAGTCGACCCAGTTGTTGATGCTGTGGGGCTTCAGGCTGTTCAGCCATGTCCGGGCCCTGCCCTGGAGCATGAGCGGAACGTACTTCACGGCAACGCGCTTGTTGCCATTTGCGATGTTGACAACTGTGGAATAGTCGACTAGCTAGTCCTCCGGCTTCACGGAGCCGGTGTATTTGGGCGTATCTCTCGGGAGCGTGAACCCTTTGGGGAAGGGCTCATCTCGAATGCGGGGGCCAAAACAAGGCGGACCCAACTCATCTTCTTCTTCTAGCACCAGGGATCGGTTGAGACGGTCGATCCGGTGGCGGGCATCATTCTCTCCGACTCCTTCTCGGCGCCCAAGGCGGTCGCCGAGTGTCGGGTGCTCAACCGGCGGCGGGGAGACGAGCCTCTCCCTGCGGGTGGGAGGGGGCGGACAGTCATCCCGTCGTTCCACTGCTCTTGGGCGGCCGTCTTGGTCGCGCTCGATAGTGATGCGAGTCCGGCTGCGGCTGGCGGCCGGCTCCTTGTCTCTTCTTCCGCGGACGCTACCAGTCGGCGTCCGAGATGTCGCGCCTTGGTCTCGGCGGGGAGGCGGATCGTCATTTTGCTGGTTGGGCGCCTCAGTGCGGCATCCGGCCTCGTGCTGCTCAGCAGCCGCATCGAGGAGTCGCTGGACGCGTTCCGCCATCTGGCGACGCTCCTCGCCCTCGAACTTGTCCAGCTCTTCTGCTGCCGCCTGGGCAGCTCGTATGTTTTCCGCGGGCGTGGCGTAGACGGGGCAATCTGCCCCGAACAGGCTGGCGATGGCCACGCTGCGTTGCTGGACCGTGCCGATGCGGCTAGGCCCACCAGGAGCCGGCGTGCCACCCACAACGCGGTCCGTCTCGCGCTAGTAGGCCTCCGATAGGCGTCTCATGCTGGCTAGCTTCTTGGCGCTCTCGACGAGCTGGGCGCGGCATGCTTCCAGCATCTCAGCGTCAGCGTCTTCTGCAATGGGCGCCGTCAGGTCTTGCAGCGCCGCATCGAGCGGGTCATGAGCACCTCCGCCGGAGTGCTCGCCGTGGCCGATGACCAGCACCTCCGTGACGGTGCTTCTGGCGCTCTCCGCACGAGGAAGCGGCTCGTCGTAGACCACCACGTTGGTGGGGAACGCGTCAAGCGACGCAGTGTCGGAGTCGACAAGCATCGGGTCGGTGGAGCCGACGGACTCCAAGTCTACAGCAGGCTCGCTGGCGACATGGAGCTGATCGAGGAGGCTGACGAGGCGGTTCTCGGGGTCTTCCGTGCCCGCATTAGACGCGGGCTCATCGGAGAGGCGAATCTCGCCAACAAGATCGGTGAGGCAGCTCGCTGCGCAGGCGACCTCCGCACCATGCAACGTGTCGGCACAGACTCCGTCTGGCGTGCTGGGCTGGCTGCGCTCGCCAGGGAGGAACAAGGTTCCCATCCAGAATAGGTCTCCGGACGACGGTGCACCTCGCCCCATGGTGGGCGTCAAATGTCAGGGGTTGGGTGCGACATATGCCAATGGATGGCTTATCATGGTGGGAGCAAGTAGAACATCGCCGGTGCCTGGAAGCGGGATAAGGCGTAGACACGAACGCCGGCGAACTTTACCCAGGTTCGGGGCTCTCCGTGGAGATTACACCCCATGTCCTGCTCTGCGGGGTCTCCGCATGATCACTAAGGCACTAGTGATACAATGGTGCTCCTTGAGCTGTTTGCTAGAGGTGGAAGAAAGCAAGGCTAGCTCTCTCCTTTCTCTATGGGTGAGTCTAGTTCTAACAGGTTGGGAACCCTTTGCATGGGTGCCCTGGGGGGTTTATATAGGCCTACCCCCAAGGGTACATTGGTAATCTCGTCGGGTGTAGGACCCGGCTGTCAGTGTCTCCGGCCTCCGGCTTCTCCGCTGGCTGCTGGGGCCCGCCGACTGGTCTGGTACGGAGCCGACAGGCCGCTCCCGCCGCTCGCGGGTCTTGCCGGCTGCTGATTACTGTAGCCATGATGCTAATGACGCAGGCCTGGTCGGGGGAGCGTGGCTACAGCCTCGCCGCCTGGCAGGCGTTCACTGTAGCCACTCAGTGTCTTGTCTGGTTAATGGCTCACGGGTCCTGAGGGGGGAGTTGGCCGCCTGCTAGAACTTGGCCGCCCTCGGGTCCGGCTGGTCCGGCTTCCTCCGCCTTCTGGGTTCTCACTGCCTGGTGGGGCCCGCCGCCTGCGGGCCGTACCGACAGGCCGTCGTGGGAACAGGGCTCCGCCCATCGGGGATGACGTCAAGGGGGGAGTGGCAAGTGCCGCGCCGTGCGGAGATCTCCGTCTGTACGGGGCACTGTGGCCACGCCCGGCCCTGGATTTGGGAGGGGTGGGCTACACTGTAGCACTCCATGTGTTGTCTTTCTTGATGTGGGTGCGGACTTTGTGGGCGCCACGGGCCGACTGCTAGGGGGCGGCTTCTCTGGAAGCCGCCCATTAGGAGTCGGCTTGTCTTGGCGCCACGGGCCGACTGCTAGGGGCCAGCTTCTCCGGAAGCCGCCCACTAGGAGTCGGCTTCTCTGGAACTCGGCCGTCTACGGGCAGCCGGCTATTCCTCCAGCTGGCTACCAGAAGGCGGCACTTCGTCTTGATGCCTTGAGGGGTGCAGCCAGCCCCGATGTCTTGAAAGGTTCTCGGTCTCGGGTCAGCCTACCCGTGGCCCATTACTCCAACACGGGCTCGACGCACGCCCTTGTCCCCCCGTGGGACGCCTATCAGGGACACTAGCAGTCCATTCGCTTCCAACGCCTCCACCCGCTCTCCCCTGCCCCACCCCGCCGCTGGCACCGCCACTATTCTCCAGCCGCCTCCTGACTGCTCACCCCCCGACCGTCCATACCAAACCACGTCTCGACATGGCCGCCACCACGCCCACGCTTTCGTAGGAGTTTCGGCCGTCGCTTGGAGGAGATTTGGCCGTCGCCGTCGTAGCCGGTGGCAGAGGGGATACGACCACCGGCGACGTTTATGGACCACGGCGGCCACACCAGCTTCCGACAAGTGCTCCAGAGCGGCCAGTAGCCGACCGCCAACCACCCCTGCTGCATCGAGGTGATCATCGCAGCCTCTTTGCCACCACGACCGCAAGGTGTTTGACACTGTGCCCACAAAGGTATGGATAGTGGAGATGAATTTTTCTTCCACCACTTCATTTATTCATCGAACGATTCGTCCTCGGATGATGAAGATCTTGTGGTGGCTGCACTAGTCGTTCACGACCACATTGAACGGCAGCTTCCTCGGTACAGGGGGTCACTCCCTGGCCGTGCTCCCAACCTGAACCGCAACAGGGAGAGAGGCCACGCCTTGCTCTATGCCGATTACTTTGTGAACACCCCGCTCTTCAAGCCGGATAAATTTCGTCGCCGTTTTCGTATGGCAAGGCATGTGTTCAATCGTATCCGAGAGGGAGTGGTTGCTCATGACCCATACTTCGAGTGCAAGACGGATGACCTTGGCAAGCTTGGATTCTCCTCTTACCAGAAATGCACCGCGGCCATCCGCATGCTTGCATATGGAATTCCAGGCGATCTAGTGGATGAGTATGTGCGTATGAGTGAGTCCACATGTCTGTTGTCACTGTACAATTTCTGCAAGGCCGTGGTGGCAGTGTTTGGCCCTGAGTACTTGAGGCGGCCAAATGTCGCTGATACAGAGAGATTGTTGGCGACCAACGCAGTTAGAGGCTTTCCAGGCATGCTTGGCAGCATAGATTGTATGCACTGGGAGTGGAAAAACTGTCCATTTGCTTGGCAGGGCCAGTACAAGGGGCATGTTAAAGCGTGCACTGTCATATTAGAAGTGGTGGCTTCGTAGGATCTTTGGATATGGCATTCTTTCTTCGGCATGGCAGGTTCTCACAATGATATCAACGTGCTGCAACATTCTCCAGTCTTCACAAGGCTTGCAGAAGGCCACTCCCCACCTGTCAACTTTGAGATCAACGGCCACCAGTACAACAAGGGATACTACCTAGCTGATGGTATATATTCTCAGTGGTCAACTTTTGTGAAGAAAATCTCGAACCCCCAAGGTGAGAAGAGAAAGAGATTTTTCCAAATGCAAGAGAGTGCTAGAAAGGATGTGGAACGTGCTTTTGATATGCTTCAATCCCGATGGGGTATCGTTCGAAACCCTGCACTGACATGGGATGACGGGAAGCTTTGGGAGGTGATGACTGCTTGTGTGATCATGCACAACATGATCGTCGAGGACGAGCGTGATGACATCATCTTCGACCAAGGATTTGATTTTCAAGGTGAAAATGTTGAGCCCCTGCACCAAGAACCGGCCACGTTTGAAAGTTTGCCCAATTTCATCATGAAATGCGTGATTGAGACACTCATTTGGATCTTCAAAATGACTTGGTTGAGTACGTGTGGACTCACATTGGCAACCAATAGATGTATTGGTTCATTATGTTCATTCAAGACAATTTTGATATGGTTGTAGAACTATTTTATTAGAAACAATTTCGATTGGGTTGTAAAACTATTTTTATTTTCAGACAATTAATATTTGGACGTGCAAACTTGTTTTGAACATTGAAATATGAATATATGGACATTTTTGGCCGTGGCGAATAGGATGGGGCCAAAGGATGCGTCCGCGCGCTGGGCGCACGGTCACCACATCCCAGGACATGCCCGGACACGACCCCATTGCCCTACCTAAACGGACAGAATCCGGACAAAACGAACGTCCGTTTAGGGTCGTGCGCTGGAGTTGGCCTAACCACATACATATATCTGCCCCCTCTTAAAAAAAACTAGGGTTAAAAGAAAAGCTAGTGTTTACTTTGTCCTTCGAAAAGTGTTGCAACTGCAATCTGAAAGTTTGTACTCGAAGATATTGGAACAAACCAAGACAATAGAGCAAACAAAGATAAAGAGAAATGTTATCTAGCGAACATCCGCCCGGGGACCAACCCTGGCGAACGCCTTCTCGGCCATCGCATGGATCTTTTTTTTAAACACAGTACAGACGCAAGCGCTCATATAAACGTGCATACACTCACCCCTATGAACGCACATACGCACACCCTACCCCTATGAGCACCTCCGAAAGACTGAGCCGACATATCATCTGACATTTTACGAAGTCACCGTAGGCGCCTCGTAGTCGACGGGAACGTCTCCTCCCACTGAAAGTGTATCGCCGGAAATCCTGAAATAAATTCAGAATAAATGCGAGCACCAGGATTTGAACCCTGATGGGCTGGGGATACCACTGTCCACCTAACCATTTCAACCACAGGTTGGTTCGCCATCGCATGGATCTTGGCTTGAGGCCATTACCACGTACATCCCCTCCATTCGTTCGCGGTAAGCTGATGCCTGGCGAACACACGGGTTTTTGTTTTGTACAAAAAATGCACAACAAAGGTCGCAAGGTGGGGAATCAATCCCGCGACCTACTGTGCATGCGCAACGCCCATCACCACAAGGCTGAGAGGGCTTTTGTGAATGGTTTGTGTTTAAAACGGCACATATATATTTTTCTGAAGTTAATTTACTTTTTAGTCCATCCGAAAATCCTGATTTTTTTATTTCCTCACATGGAAGTTCTATTTTATTACAGCATGTCATTTTTTAAGAGGATAGGCATTTTTTATTCAGAGGATGTCATTGAGAGATGATATTTTATTTTTAATGGCATGACAGTTTTATTACTAAGCGCATGGCATTTTTTTATTAATAGCAGGATGTCACTTTTACCAATAATAGGATGTCATTTTTATAATTGAGAGGATGGAATTTTTGTTTTTATTGGCATGGCAGTTTTAATAACAATAGGATGGCATTTTTTTATTATAAAGAGATAGCATTTTTTACTGTTTGAGGGGATGGCATTTTTTATTTTTAATGGCATGAAAGTTTTATTTGGGTCTTATAGAGAATGGCAGTTTTATAAAGCAGCACAGTGATTTTTTCAAGGTATGGCATTTTCTCAATTTATAAATTTGTATGTATTTTTGTTCATGGCATTTTTTTCTGGGGGATGGCAATTTTAAAGTTTAGCATGGCATTTTTTATTTTGTAGTTCATACAAACTTTTTTTGAATCATACTCATTGTATATTTATAAATTTAGAGAGATGGCAGCTTTTATAAAGTGGTGTGGCATTGTTTCATAAATTATATCATGGTAATTAGGGCCTCTAGGCCAAACAAGGGTTGCGCTAGAGGGAACAAAGAGCATCTAACAATGATAGTCGTGACTCCTTCAACACTGCACCGGCATCGGCTTCTATCACGATGTGCTGGGATGCGATGACGGGGAGCTGCAGTCAAAGCACGACGAGACTAGGAATCTGGTTTTACCGTTTATCATTCCACACGTGCATATGAGTTCTCCACTGAATCACACATTTCAGGATCATAGCAATTATAACATAGAATATAAACTCTTAATTATAAACATGGAAATATGATAATACAATGTTATTGCCTCTAGGGCATATTTCCAACTAAATCACTTATCGACATGCCTCCCTTCGACGCCAAAGTTTGCCCTTCAAACAGCAGGAAACCCCACAGACACCAGAAGGATCGCCACCGCCTCAGGAGGAGGTTTACCATCATATGACGAGGTTTACCATCATATGACACTAAAGGAACTACAAAACACTATGAATAAATAAAAATGCCTAAATGTGTTGTAAAGATACCAGGTCCGACTCCTATTCTGCACGCCTCAACGCACCGACATGGAAGACTTCCATAACATGTGCTATATAAGGGGTGCAAGGGGCATCATAGAGGTGGGCCTCTCCCATGCAGAATAATTCTGACGCTTAATGCCCAAATCACCATCATAACTCGCCGAGTCCCCCCCCCCCCCCCACATACTGTAATCTCGTGTATTATCCACATATATAAGAAAAGAGCAGGACATGGCGTAGGCTTTTTCCCTCATTGGAGGCATGTACCTGGGTAAACATGTGCCTCTGTGATTTGTGTCCAAGACCCCCTGGTCTCCTGACGTGACGTCATCTCGACTACAAATTCTACACACTCCTCCTTTTGCCGCTATTAAGATCAAAGAAAAGTCCCTCGAACATAACCTTATTTTTGAGATACCTTATTTTAGCGGGCCTTTAGCCATTCTTTTCGTTTTGTTGTGTGGCTTGTAGATATTTATTAGCTAAAAAAAGCTGAAGGTACCTTATTAGCTGATTGTGTCCTATTTTTTGCGAGCAAGTAGATAGTATTCTGTGGGGGTTTAACATTGTTTCTTGCGAACTTGGTTGTTCGAGACCACTATGGTCTTTCAGGTGAGTGTGGTTGCTCGGTTGTATAGGTCACTTAGTTGTTCTCATGATAGAGTTACGCACAGTCTGGCATAGCCCCAACTGTGTGTTTTGATGGCGCAATCAAGCCTCCCAAGCACAACTTCAAAGACCATATTGGATCCTCGGGTGAGGCGCACGGCGTCCCATGACCTGACGAATCGAAACCCCACGTCCTTAGTGGGGCCATTGATTCCATATTTGTCTTTGGGTTAATTATCCTTTTGCCCTCAGTGGTGTCCATGTGCTCAGTTTTGCCCTCAGATACGAATTGTGCTCAGTTTTGCCCCTATTCCATGCGCAGCTACTATGACGAGGCCAAACGGCCAAATTTTAGTCCATTCCGTACGCAGGCGTTAGTGGTTGTGGGTCCGGAGCTTACACGCAGGACCGCGTGGACGTGGGTCCGGAGCTGACATGTGGGCCCGTGCAACAAAATCCCCAAATCATTCGTATGGTTCTAGCCAGCCAAATCGACGCCCACTCTGCCCATCCGCCGGCCGGCCGTCCTGCGCCGCCGCCGCCACCTGCGCCGCAGCCAACACCTTCCCCGCCACCAGCTGCACGGCCTGCTCCGCCGCTACCGTCCTGCACCGACGCTCCACCGCTACCTGCGACGCCCGCCACCTTCCTGCGACGCCACGGGTGGGGCGCCCGCCACCTGCGGCGCGACCTCCTTCCGTGCGCCCGGCCGGAGCGCTCAAATGTGGGGGGCTGGTGGAGCTATTTGAACAAGGAGGAAGAACCCCAGGGCGAAATGGCGTGCAGCGGCGACCCTGGAGTATTTGGCGAGGCAGGCATCGGGCCGGAGATCTGCCGTGTCCACGACTGGGTTCCCGAGGGGTAAGTCACGCCTCCTGTGTAGATTGAGCTTAGTTGTGCATTTGAACAGTCGATTCGAGTAGGTTTGCCTGATTAGTGTGCTAATTGCGTCTCTGCTTTTCGTCGGTTAGGATGGAGTTGCGGTTTGCTTTCTTGGTGCACATTAGAAGGGACTGGTACATGTTCAATGCAAAGAATAAGAAGAAATTCCAAGGAGGTTTCGATTATCGGTTGCCAATGGCTAGTAATTGGAGTTTCAGACAATTTGGGGAGGTAATTTGTAGCCAATATCCTTGGGGTTTGCTTGATGAAGTGGTATACAAATACTATGATGGGGAAAAGAAATGGGTGACAGTTAGTAATGATGAAGAGCTGGCTACCATGTTTGCTAGGCATAAAGAGAAAGAGAATTTTCATGTGAGGCTGCAAATTGATGTGCTTGAGCAGGCATTTGGACCTAGGATGGCGGGTGCAACATCTCGGGGAGAACCAAGTCGTCGTAATGGCATCTCTAGCCAGAACAGTTCAATTAGTGCACGGCGACATGGTGGCTCAACAAGTGTGGGCACCGGCAGTAGGGTCCCCCTTGAAGTGGAGCCTGATGAATACAATTCTGGGGTTGATGAAGAGAAGCTATATTCTGATGTTATTCAGAATTTACGACAGGCACCTCAGGCTGAAAACCAAGATGAGGCTCACAATGCAGTCCGTGTGGATGATGACACGGTGGGTGAGGACGAAGACCTTGCAGCTGTTGAATGAGACCCTTTGAACCCTAATATGGAAGAAGGTACCATTTTTGCATCCATGACTGAGTGTAGAAATGCACGTGTGACATACTGCATCAAGATAGAACGTACTTTC
Organism: Triticum aestivum; assembly: GCF_018294505.1. Lineage (NCBI taxonomy): Eukaryota > Viridiplantae > Streptophyta > Magnoliopsida > Poales > Poaceae > Triticum > Triticum aestivum. Next base: position 528,124,711 of record NC_057802.1, on the reverse strand, counting down.
AAATTTGACAAGAGCGATTAAGTACGTTACAGAGTCCACTGTCCGACTGGGGGTTGTCCATGGAGGATGCTCGCATCTAAAATGCGAAATAGCATGAATGTTCAGGTCAGAGTGAACCCTTTTAAGCACACATGCCAGGAATCAACCCTTAGGAAGGATACAATCAGTAGAGCCAAGTCAAGATGGGTGGCAGAAGAAGTAAAGAAGTGGGTGAAAGAAAACCAGCAAGTGGGTCCAAAGGAATTGCAGAAGAACATCAAAGACAAGTTCAAGATAGATTTACCATACATGAGGTTGTTCAATGGTAAACAACATGCTATGGATTCTATTTATGGTAACTGGCAGGAAAGTTTTCAATTGTTGTATTCATTCAAAGGTGAAGTGGAGAGGACCAGCCCAGGTAGTATTGTAGATATTGACCACCACACCGTGGAGTACACATTCAAGGGAGTGACAAAGACCAAGGAATGCTTTAGGAGGGTTTTTGTCTGCTTTGAGGCTTGTCGCCGGGTTTTTTTTGGCAGGCTGTAGGCCTTATTTGGCTATTGATGCCACTTTTCTCACAGGGAGGTTTAAAGGACAGTTAGTAGCAGCTTGTGCAGTTGATGCACACAGTTTTGTATTTCCAGTTGCGTATGGTGTGCTGGAGACAGAGTCTGAGGAGAGCTGGACTTGGTTTTTGCATAATCTGCGCCGGGCTATTGCACATCCCAATGGTTTGGTCATTCATACAGATGCCTGCAAAGGTTTAGAAGTGGCCGTGGACAATGTGTTCCCTGGAGTAGAGCATAGGGAATGCATGCGTCACCTTGCTGCAAATTTCATGAAGAAATTCAAAGGAAAGGTGTATACCGACAATTTATGGCCAGCATCTTTGACTTGCAGTGTGAAGAAGCACAACTACCACTTGAGGCAGTTATACATGAATCCCGAAGTGAAAGAATACTTGGAAACACACCACTCCAAGTTATGGGCCAGAAGCCAATTCAGTGAACTGAGCAAAGTTGACTATGTGCACAATAATCTAGCAGAGTCTTTCAACTCAACGATCCAAAAACTAAAGGATCATTATGTGGTGGATTTGCTTGACAGGATAAGGATAGAATACATGCAGAAATTTCATTATCGTGCAGGAATAGCCGAGGCAAAATTCATGGGCCACATTATCATCCCTGCCGTGATGAATGAACTGAAGCAGAAAACTACAGGCTTGGAAATGAACATGAATCTTTGCTCGGGTACCACATCAGAGATATCATATTTGGATAAAGAGAAGAGGGAATGGAGATATCCAGTGGATTTAGAAGCTTTAACTTGCAGTTGTAGGCAATGGCAGATAACTGGGTTGCCATGCATTCATGCCTTGTTTTTCATCACTTCTCTCCTAGGTCCAGCAGGGAACATACAACAGTATGTGCATGATTACTACTCTTTTGCAAGGTTCAAAGCCACATATGCGTATTCATTGCCTGCTATGGAGGGAAAACAACAATGGGACATGGTGGACCCTGGAATCAAGCTTTGCGCTCCAGTTCTGAAGAGAGCAACAGGTAGACCAAGGAAGAGTCGAATCAAACCTTGCAGAGAAGGAGCTGGACTTGGAACGAGGAATCGTAAGTGCACAAGGTGTGGTGGGTCTAGTCATTTCGGTAAGTATTGTGATAACACAGTAGATCCAACGTTCGGAGAGAGTTTCGATGAAGGCTTCGATGAAAATGTTGTCAGCAGCCGGTTGCCTCAACAGATGATGAAAATGATGGTCAACCGGTTGCATCAGATGAGGATTTTGACGAGGTTCCAAATGATGATGGTCAACAGACGCATGATTTTGACGATGATCCAAAATATCCTTCAAATGATGATTCAAGTGAGGCTCCAAATGGTGATCATGGTGATCCAAGTGAGGCTCCAAATGGTGATCCAAGTGAGGTTCCAAATGGTGACCAACCTTCTGTTGTTGTGAGTTCTGCTAGGTATGTAAATCTTGCAAATACTACTGTACATTTATCACTTGACATGATCTCATTACCCTTTATGTTTTGCACAGCTCTGTGGTAGGTTTGAAGAAGACGCGCAAGGTACCGACAACCAAGAGGAGAGGAGAAGAAAGCAATGAGCACAAGGTGCACGAGGAGCAAAGTGATGGCAAGAAGCTCAAGGAACAGACAGAAGCCCCAACGCTATTTATGAATAATTATGAAACATTATGAATAATGTTGTATTTCTATTGAATGATGTTGGACCTATGTTAGAACTATGTTTGAATGATGTTGGAACTATGTTAGAACTTCAAATTTGACATGCTATATGGATGTTGAAATTCTTTCGAAACTTTGGTAAACTCACATTCATGAAAAATGTGCTAAAAAAGAGCTCCAAAGGTAGGGTAAACGGCCTCATTTCTAAGCAAGATTTTTTTGACCTTGTCTATTTGAGCCAAATAACTTTCCTACACATATATTCTATATACAAAGACTATGTGCGCTGGTTTTTCCTTTTTTTGATTTTTTTGAATTTTGTTTTGCTCATTTGAATTCTGGTCAAACCTAACTTTGACCAAGATTTAAACAAGTCTAAAACATCAAAATGAAAAACTAAGCCTGGATCCTTCTTAGTCACTCCAAAATGAAGCTGTGGTGAGGTTTTTGAAATTTTCATGAAAAATGTGCTAAAAAAGAGGGGTCCAAAGGTAGGGTAAACGGCCTCATTTCTAAGCAAGGTTTTTTTCGACCTTGTCTAAATCAGCCAAATAACTTTCCTACACATATATTCTATATATACAGACTATGTGCGCTGGTTTTTCCATTTTTTGATTTTTTTAAATTTGTTTTGCTCATTTGAATTCTGGTCAAACTTAACTTTGACCAAGATTTAAACAAGTCTAAAACATCAAAATGAAAAACTAAGCCTGGATCCTTCTTAGTCACTCCAAAATGAAGCTGTGGTGAGTTTTTTGAAATTTTCATGTTCATTTCTCCAAAACACTTCTCTTCACTTCATACAAGAGAGTTTGAGATACTTGAGATATCACATAAGACACATGAACTTTTCGTTTAAATGTATGTAAACCTTGTTTATCAACTTAAATCGTTAGTGTATGACATAAGAAGACTATGTGCGCAGGTTTTTCATTTTTCTGATTTTTATTTAATTTATTATGCTCATTTGAAATCTGGTCAAACCTATCTTTGACTGCTCCAAACCCCTCCCAAACCCCGCTAACCCTAGCGCTGAACAAGGACCGTCCATCTAACCCTAGCGGCGATCAAGGACCGTCAATCTAACCCTTCTAGAAGGAATCTGCGGGGAGGAGGGGGCGATCCGCGAGATGCAATCTGATTGGCTGAGAGATTGTTTTTACTCAATAAGTACCGGGCGCGCTGGATGGACCGTTCGGCCGTCTCGCTGTCTGGGCCTAAGACCGTAGTTAATAGCCCGTCGCAGCCTTTTAGGCCTACATGCATAGGAAGGGCGGCGACGTGGGTTTGCATGCGCGGGAGGGAGGCGGACGTGCATGCATGCGAGCGAGGCGAGCGATGCGAGCTAGGCGAGCTAGGTGGCCATGCACGTATTGATTTAGAGTTAGGCCATTGTTTCAGATTACGGCAGTGGTTCAGATTACGGCCGTGAGTCAGATGCACGCGCCCGGTCAAAGAGCTTCCCTATGCAGTGATTCAGATGCACGCACGCACCCCATGCATCGTTTTTGTGCAAAAATTTAAGGTTCCAAAACGTAACGGATACACACACGTGTACGGAGTCACACACGCACCGTTCTCGTCCCTTCTCTCTTCCTCTCCCACCCACAGGCCTATAAATGGGGTGCCTCTCTTCCTCTCCCACCCACAAGCCAGATCCGATCCATTCTCTCCACATCAAACACCCAAGCGACCGAGCCCTCTCCAAGCGACCAAGTGAAGATGCAGTTCAACGGGCCGACCTTCAATCGTCCGCCTGTCGTGCCGGAGCTGCGCTACCCACCGGGCGTGCTCGTGGAGAGGGAGCTCCGTGTGTGGACGACTTCAAGGTGGAGGGGGTCCGTCGAACTCACCCGCGCCTTCCTTAGAGCCGGCTATGCCCACCTCCCACGGGGCTCGCCTAGGATGTTCACCCTCAACGAGGTTCGTGACCGCGGCGACATCCTCCTACTGCTCACGGTCACCTTCACCAGCCCGTTTGACGCGCGCGAGCTCCTCGGCCAAGTCTTTTGGTGCGGCTGCGAGGCCATCTTCTTCACGGTGTACAACATCTACACCAACTATGAGAGCATCTTCCCCACTCCAGGCCCGATGCACTCCCTTCCCTACGACGAGGAGGAGGAGTGTGAAGTTGAAGACGGTGTTGAAGGGGCGCGCGGCCAAGGTGGAAGAAGGAGGTCAACATGAAGATGTTCAAGAAGGGGTGCGAGCCCGGAGTCAAGCTCGTCATGTTCTAGTTTTATCTTATCGTTTTTATTTTGTTGCTTTTCTATGTCGTGCATGTCGTGCCGTGTCCGTGAACTCGTGAACTTATGGGTCCAAGTTATTATTGCCTAATGTAAGGGTACAGAGTGTTGCATCTTATATATCCAAGTTATTATCTGTGTTAAAAAATGTCCGTGCCCAAACATATCATTTCTTCCCTAAACCAAGTCATGAAGTTCGAGAACTTGTGGTTTTCATTAATGAAAATCGGAGGGGGTGAGAACCCCTCTCTTTCATTCAAAAAAACTAAGTCATGAACTAACATGCAAATTTATTCCCTTTAAATCCTAAACCAAGTGCCACTCTAACCAAAATCATGTGGCAGTGCAAACATACGTTTCCAACCCTCCAAAATTTCAGTGCAAAACAAAGGAAAACCACTCTCACGCGTGTGCAAACATTCACGGTCTCACTATGTATACCTTCCTTCCCTACCCATGTCAAAGTCTTTCCATCTGTCCTAGCGGTTACTAGCGTAGCCCTAAATGCCACAAACCCACGCGGTCCTGGGTTCGAGTCCCCAGTGGCACCAATTTTTTGTGCATTTTCCACCCTTCATTTTTTAGACAAATTATTTTCTTCTCAATGTAATGCCCTTAAAAAATGTTCATTAATTTTAGCACAAGGTGTAAACCTTTACCAGAGTTGAGGCACATTTTCCATGACATTTTGGTCTTTGATTTAAATCACGGTGTACTTGAATTGGAGTTTAAATATTTAACAGCTCAAAAAAAATTCTAAACTTAATTGTTTGGCTCTGGAATAATTTAATTAGCTTCCACAAAAAGTTTCAGCATTATGATTTACTGCCTAAATTGAATCAGAACAGAAAACAGAAAAACACGCAAGAGAACCCCCGAATGGGCCTAATTTGATGCAGTTGGCCCATTAGTCTAGCCTGCACTTGGCTCTACGCTCTGAATTTGGCCCACAGAGGAAACTTTTTTTGCAGAAAGGCACATCAAAGAGCTGCATTTCATTGATCAAAAGTTTCTGAATTCCTCATTTCTTCTCCCTTTTTTCAACATATTTAAATGTTGGTCACTTCTTCTTTTCTCAACATTTAAACAACTTTGACCAACATTTAAACTAGGGTTGACCAACAAATTCCTCCATAATTCATGCCTTTCCATACATTTTCAACATTACAACCAGTGCGATTACCATACCTACAAATGCCCAAAAGTAATTGTAAATGGGTATTGGTATTTGTGCTTGATCTTCAAGCTTCCTAACCTTCTTCTTCAACATCCTAAGCTCAACAGCTAGCTCTCTGTCATTGCGTGCTTCGCCCTCCATCTCTTCTTCCGGAGCTCGTGCTGCGGCCACTACCGTTCGTGGTAGCATGCGCAATCATTCTTCATGCTCTTCTTGCAGTTCATTCATCAGAGTCTTGGCCACAGCATCGACCCAAAGAAAGAAGCATGTCACCTGCATGAACACCAAACAGATCAACCCATTGCTCAAAGATCCCGACCACGAAAATGGTGCAATTGCCCCGATTCTTACCCCATTCTCGCTGCACACATAGAACGAACGATTCTGGTTCCTCAGTGTGTGAGAAACCCTCCGATCAACGCCCGCCCGGCACCGCGGACAGACGAAGACAGGCATGTCCACACGCGCCCGGCTCTGCATCCGCGAGGTGGCGCGGGAGCTTGAGGAAGACATGGAGCTCGGAGCCGAAGGGGATCTCAACGCCGCCGCGCCCTCCACAGCTAGCTTCCCACCGCCGTGCTCTCTCTCTCTCTCGCCGTGGTCACCGCCGTGCTCTTTGTCGCCGTGGTCACCGCGGCTGTCTGTCGCCCGCTTATATAGCACACCCGCAACGGCTCTCTGCTCAACGGCTCTCTGCTGGGTCCCACAAGCCACGCGTGCAACGGTCTGAATAGAATTGGGCGTCTCTGCCGCCTGGTCCCACCTGTAAGGGCCGAGTCAAAAGGTTGACCTGACGGAGACGGCAGAGTTCACGGAACGAGTCGGTGCGCACGGACTAGGGGCAAAACTGAGCACAATTCGCATCTGAGGGCAAAACTGAGCACATGGACACCACTGAGGGCAAAAGGATAATTAACCCTTTTGTCTTTTATCACTCGCTGGTTCTCGGGTGAGGTGCATATATTGTCTGGATATACTTTTTATATGATGAAATTATTTTTCTTTGTGATGTACCTCCCCTTGGGAGCCAGCTCCTCTGACATACATAATTTTTACTCCCTTACAGAATTTAGGAGTTCGGCTAGGTGCCAGTTAGAGGAGTAAAACTAAGGGGAGTAAAATTTTGATTTTCGGCGAAGGAGTAAATTTTTTACCCCCTTACAGAATTTAGGAGTTCGTCTAGGTGCCGGTCCTCTATAGAGTATAGACTTTTAGGGGATCAGCTAAAGTTGCTCTAAGCTATCGGTTCCATGATTGTTACAACATTTTGGTCTCTTAAAAGATACATAGGGCGTTGCGACATATTTTTCCTAAAGAATAAAAAGAAAAGGAAAACTGGATCTATGTCCAATTAGAAAAAAAATCCAAAGAGCAAGCAAAATTATTATTTTTTGGTTCCACCTACAATCGCATATGAAATGGACGAAGAAGAAATTTAGCAACATTTTTCCACAGGATCTCTTGCAAGAAAAACGTAATTTCCTACTTAATCTTTTCAGTTTTATTTCTTATGAAAATAACACGTTAACTCAAAGAGTTTATCACACAAATAGTTAATTTGTTAGAACTTCGTTAGTCGTCTACGAGATGGGAACAAGGGAAAAAGAAGGCTGGTGCTTCTCCTGTTGTCAGAGCAAATGATCTTACTCACGATTTCATAATAATCAAGTTAGCCAAGTCGACTATTTCATGTATTCACAGGCCAAGTAAAATGCCAACATAATCGCAATTTGGCAACCGGCGGAGTACACATTCCCATCTGGTAGATCCTCTACGTCCTACCTTCAAAGATTATTAGACTTCTTTCTTTCAGTGATGCATGTAGCTCTGTTACTATCATCACTAAAATAAGTTCTACGCTTAAAAAAAATCTAAGCTAGTTCTACGCTTTAAAAAAACTAAGCTATATATGCTCCGAAGTGTGCTGTGCCCTGGATATATGATGAGCACATAGGATAGGGACAATGACATCAGAAAAAGAGGCAGCAGCTCCTGGGACAGAGCGGAGGGTAGAAACAGCACCGGAAACCAACCATTCTTTGCTCATGGCATAGCTTCCCTCAGCTTACTCTTGCACCGCATGGGACAGAGCGCAGGGTGGAATCAGCACCGGCGACCAACAACCATTCTTCGCTCATGCCATAGCTTCCCTCGGCTCACTCTTGCAACCTTTGCTTCACCATGGTTTTTCCCGCGTTGTGCAGTGACCTCTAGGCTGCTGCCAGCAAAATTACACAACAAAATAATAATTCGGAAACAGCATTCTTATCAGATTACATGGACATGCATGTAAATAGAGAGTCTAGTTTGTTCGTACTTGTGGGAATCAACCCAATGCGCGCTGCGATTTCCAACTTCTTTCTGGTGTAATCCAAATAGTTCTTCCGTTTCTTAAACTAAAATAAAAAATCAGACTTCCACTTCAGCAAGAGAAAGCCAATTGGAGACGGATCAAATTCAGATTAAAAAAACATCTCCTAACTACAAAACTAGCAAGATCAACTAGCCATTTTCTTAACGGCCTCCATGATCAAGGGATGAGCTTCGTCTTCCGGAAGCTACAGACAAGCAACAGTGTTAGTCACATCAATGTAAAAGATTCCAACCAGGCATGGATCCACACAAACCAAGCTTACTACCTTCTCATCAATGCCATCCACATAGGTATCGTACTGCAAAAATAAACAAACAGAACAATTAGTGAAACAAAAATGGAAATATGGAAGCATATGCGAATTAGTTAATTAATTAGCTGATGAAGCCAACTGAACATTATCTATGACATAGATGAACCTACATTATGTTTTATCAAACTGGTGTCTGGACAGCTATCCAGAGCATATTTGATCAAAGCCTTGCGGGAGGGGAAAACGTCATCTTCATACAATTGCCTCAAAGCCTCACCCAAATTCACCTGACCAATGTCAAGGCAAGTGAATATCAATGTCGACGAGCATAAAACGCTGGCACGAAGAGAAAAAGAGCACCACAATTTTTCTTGGATGTGACGAGGATTGAGGCATGAGAATATAACCTTTTTCTTAGCATCCCGTTTCCATAACTCAAGATAGACACCGACCAAGTCCTTGTGGGGGTTAAAATCAAACCGAAGGCTTTCCACTTGCTCCTGAGATTTTAAACAGAAATGTCAAATACCACCACTACATATTTCACCAACCAAATGAATAGGCGAGGGAAGTGCATTACTTCGAAGCCAGAGATAACTGAACGTCCAGAAATATGACGGAACTGCAGTGCAATCTTCAATGATTGATAAAAAGCCACTACCTCGTTTCTCATCCGCTACAAACAAAATTAAATTGTTAACATGCGCTTGTGTGACACTACAAGACAAGTGTAGTTAGATAGAATGCAAGAAGCTTTAAGAGGTAACTGATCCCCCGAGAGTGCTGCTTCATCTTCAGTCCACTGTCGCACGGGAAATGACACTATCAGATCAAATTAGCAGAACCAGTACAATAGTTTAACACTTTATTGGGTCATGCCTACCTTAATTTTCTCTGATATCTCTGCACAGAACTTGACATATTCTAGATCTGCCTGGTAGGTATGGTAAGTCAGGCATGCCAATCTCCATACATTAGCTGCACAAAGGAAATGTCAATTGTAGAAGATTAAGCTGCTAGTACCGGAGCACATAAAGAAACATTATGCACTTGCTGAGTTAATCATGACTACCAAAATAGTTATTAACAAGTTCCATTAATTAATAAGAAGTATAATCATTGTTTTAAGGCATCCCACTTTGGAAACTAGGTGGCAAGGCGCCCTGGCGGTGAGTGCTCGCCTTAGGACACCTTGCCAACATGAGAACATTGAGTTTGATAAAACCCAACCAAACAAAAATAAAATCCATCCTGAACCTCGGGAGTAGTTTAAACAGAAAGCAGACTAACTGTGGTTGTAGAAACAAATTTGATCAAGTCTATGGAAGTTAAAATAATCGCCATGGAGGAGTCAATTGTTGACCTACATCATCACGAAGCACTAGCCGCTGGTAGTCATCCATGCCAGCAAGCTTGCATTGTTCAGGATGGAAGTACCATTCAGGATCCTCTTTGACGCGCTGAAGGAAAATCTTTTCCTAAACATGCAGAGGGTACAACTCCTTGTTCCTTTGTGCATTCTCAAGGTCCTCTCCAGCAGAGGATAACTGTAGTAGAAAAGCAGAAAGGAAATGAATATACAAACACAAAAGCAGAGACATCAGACTGCTAAAATACAGAGGCCAAACCAACCAACAAGGTAATATTATAATGAAAACTGTAAAGCTAATGTTGTTTCACTTCCAGATTAAATGTCCTGAAGCTCACGGTTCCATTCCAAAAAAAAACAGGTACCTTATGGGCTTCGATGTAGTACCGGGAGAGCCGCTGGTAGACCTCAACCTGCTGCCTTTCATCATACGTAGAAAGGAATACTGGTAAATTAGCAGTGTTCAGCTTGTCAATGAGAAATCCACTCTTCGTCATGATGGACTCTTCGTCCAGATCAAAGAGGTTTTGTAATTCCTCTGGTCCCTGTTCTTGTTCGTGGTCAGTTGGAACCTTCTCTTCTGTAGCTGGGATTGGGATGTTAAACGTGTTCTCTTGTGTCCATGTGCTTTCTTCTGAACTAAACGTGTTCTCTTGTGTCCATGTGCTTTCTTCTGAACTGCTGTTGCCGCGGCTGGCAGGAGGAATTAATTTGTCCATCCGGATGCGTCGATCAGCCGGCGGCGGCCGCCAACGGGAAGGTAATCTGAGCAGGAACCCTAGTCTATCTACCCAACGAAAATTCGCGGATTGCTCGCTCGCGGATCCAAGGCGCCTGGGGAGAGGGATAAAAAGAAAGAGAATTGACGAGGTGGAGATGAAGACGGACAGCTGCCGGCGAGTACAAGGGGTTAGGGAGCGATCCGAGTATCAGGACTAGGATAGAAGCTGGGCTTCCATAAAAGTTTGGCGAGCGATCCGGCGGCGTTCTATCCTTGTCCAAATCTGAATCACACCTCTTTAATATGTAGATTTAATAAACACGGCTCCAATCCCAGTAAAATCAGTAAACACGAGTATTTTCAATCTTTGTATGTAGATTTAATAAACATAAACACGGGTCCAATACCAAAATCACTTCATATTTTGAAAAATTAAGATGCCATTAAAAGAAAAGTCTGTATGTGGTTTGTGCACAAGAAATGATTGGAAAAGCGTAAATGGGAGGATAATAAACGGTGTTGTTTTGTGATCAGGACGAATCAATCTAACATATTTTTTCTAAAAATGCCCACTAGCCAAGTTATTATGATGTACAATACATATGTCCTTTACTAGCATCTTCAGTTTATTCGGGGCATGGTTACACGGGGAAGAGCCAAAGACAACAACACATATTCGAGTTAGAGTGTGTGCATTACTTTGGGTCATTTGGAACTGTGGGATGACTTCATATTTAAGCGAAACAATATTACAAAAATTTTGCAGGTCATCTTCCGGGCGTCTGGATGGATCCGTACATGGTCGTTACTTAGTCGTGCGGAGGTCAGTGAGCATATGCCATATGGGTGCAACCATTAATTGAGAGACCGTAGCACAAACTATATACAACCAGTTTTGATGACAGTCCAATAATAGGATAGGTGTTTAGTCATCTTATCCTATTTTTCATCGGTTGTGACCTTTTATTCCTTTTCTTTTAAGTTTGTTTGCGACATGTGCTGAACTACGTACTCTGTTACTACCATGTTTAATAAAATGGTTGTGCATCACTTGATACAGAAGCCGGGGGTAATCTTCCTTTTCGAAAAAGTCTTAGTGACTGTGTCCTATTTTGCGAGCAGATAGATCGTACATTCCCTATGGGGCTTTGACATTGTTTCTTGTGAACATGGTTGTCCTGAGACCAATATGGTCTTTTTGGGTGGGTGTGGTTGCTCGGTTTTGTGTAGATCACTTAGTTGTTCTCATGATAGGGCTACTCACCATGTGGCACAGTCCCAACTGCGTGTTTTGATGGCGCAATCGATACGGAATTGCTTCACACACGATACAGCATGAACGATCTGCGAACGATGCGTTCTCAACGCATCAGCTAAAAAAAAAAACCAATCGCCTCCTGCATGCACGGACGCGGTTGGAGCTGCCACATGGGATCGTCCATGAGTCGGCTGCTGGGTTGTCGTGTGTATAGCAGCGCCGCAATCGATACTCCCAAGCATAATTTTGGATCCTTGGGTGAGGTGCTCGAGCTCGATGTCTCATGACATGATGAACTAAGACCCCGCGTTCTTAGTGGGGACATTTATTTCATAGGTGTTCTCTATTACCAGTGGCATCGACCATTATTGCATTCCAAGCACCTTCACACTGGGTTCTCGGGGCAGTGGTGGATCCAAGAATACAAGTTATCAGGGGTGAAAAATTTACTTCAGAAATATGAACGCATGTGCACTCTGAAAATCAACACAACTTACAAAATATGAAGCAACATGTGAATGAAGCGATTCGGTGCCCAAGCTCATCTGCTGGCCAGAAAAAAATCATAAAAAATACTAGAAAAAATAAAAAAATTCAATTTTTTTCTCATAGTAAACAATTTGTTGCGTGAGGTGCGCACCAAATTTTAGCTTATTTGGACATCTGAGGCGCTCTCAGCAAAAAGGACAAATCAGGTCAAAAACAGTACATGCACAGTAAACTGTTTTACAGACCTTGAATTTGTCTTTTTTACCAAGAGTTGCTCATTTGTCCAAATGACTTGAAAATTGGGGCGGACCTCACGCATCAAATTTTCTAACATGAGAAAAAATTGGAATTTTTTATTTATTTTAGTATTTTTTGTTTTCATTTTTTTTATTCAACACGGGTGCAGATTAGCCCGGGCTCAGAGAAGGATTTTGCGCAACATGTACTCTAAAAACCAGCTAATGATCCAAAGTAATTCTGGATTCTCAACACATGATGTAATCATCAAAAAACACAAAATACAACTTGGTGGACGAGGACTACTAACATGGACTCTAGCTGCTTGAATCATTCATTCTCTGGCCCAAAATATCTGAGTCTGATTGGCACCTACAACCAACAGTCCTGACAACCAGTGCACAAACTGCATATCAATATATCTATATTGCACAAGCTAATAGTTTGAAACAGTAGGTAAGAAAAGTATTTACCTAAGTTGTAATGATACAAAGAGGTTCTGGTAGATGGCCTCTACGTTCTCGCAAGAAATGAAAATGTACTACAATCTTCTTGTCATCAATTCCAGCAAATATATCTCGCTCAACATAGCATATCACCATATCATTCAACCAATCATCAGCTATTTTATTTCTCAAATCTGTTTTTAGGATATTCATGACTGAGAAAACTCTTTCAACCGATGTCGTCGCTACCGGCAATGTCAAAGCAAGTTTGATGAGTCGGTAAACCAAAGGAAATGTAAATGTTCCTTAGTTTCAACCAACTCGAGAGCAAGATTAGCGAGACTGTCACACCACAAAAAGTAGGAGACATTTTCAACATATCAATGTATATCTTGAGCCGGCTATCCAGATGATATTGTTCTTCTGGATCAAAGTCAACTGAGTAAATGGATGCAAGCTCAAGTAGATTCTCATGATTAAATATGCTAAATGAGTCTCTAGGATCTAGACTTGCGATGCATATCAATAACCTTGTAGAAGTTTCACTAAATTGATTGTTCATCTCAGCTATGTTCCTATCAAGCACCTCATTGAAATTTTTAATCTTGTAGTGATGGAAGCAACTAACCATTTTGCGGGAACTCCTTGGGTAACCCTTTGCTGGAATATTCTCATTCATACCAGGTCTCTCTTTTAATACAAAAGGAAGTGACGGCCTCCAAAAGTGGCTCCCATCCTTCATCCCTCAACTGCTGCAATAAACTTTTCACAGACACAACCATGTTCATTGCACTTACTATGTTCTAATCCTTTTGTTGCAATGCTTGTGACAAGTCAAAGCATTGTAAACAAGTCAGCAAATAAATTGTATGATTTTTCCAATATTGATTGAGTAGTAGAACGTGCTAACCATGGTTACAATCATATTTGCATATCCAAATAAATCACTAACGGCAAGAACACCCTTCACAAAAGCCACACAACTAATTGAAGTTGATGGGCAAAACAATGAACATACTCCTTCCGTTCCTAAATATTTGTCTTTCTAACTATTTCAACAAGTGACTACATACGAAGCAAAATGAGTGAATCTACACTCTAAAATATTTCTACATACATCCGTATGTGGTAGCCATTTGAAATATCTAGAAAGACAAATATTTAGGAACGGAGGGAGTAGAATGCATGAGGATTAACATCTAACACTAGTTTCTTTAATCCATTTATTTGCCCACGCATATTTGAGGTTCCATCATATCAATAGGGGCGCACATTTAGTTGCCCAAGCGTATTTGAACCACTCGAGTTGGGGATTTTCCAGCGACCGCCTGCGGCATTTCCTATTTGGCGCTGCAGGTGCCGGTTTCTACTATTTTTGCTAACCAGCGCCTGCAGCAGCTACTCGCGGGCCAGCCTGGCCCATCTCGCCTCCGTTACCTGTTTTTTTAGACGCGCAAAAAACAGCGCCCGTACACGAAATCACTAATTAAAGAGTATTCGATGTAAAGAACACTCCACTTTCCCAGGTCACGACAAGTGACGCACATGCAGCGCGCCACTTGTCGCAACCTGGGAGATTTCCCTTTTTTCGTAGATCCGTTTATTCGAAATGTTTTATCACTTAAACCGTGCGTCCAAATCTCAAACCGTTTTCACCATTGGATTCCTCGCGTCGAGATCTTCAAAACTAGATCCCATGTTAATAGGTTTTAACGAACTTTTTTTTCACGAAAAAAACCGGACGGAAAAATCAAACCGGGAACATGGTTTTTTTCCCTTTCCGAAAGAGGCACGCCCATGCCTCTCGCGAAATCACAACCGTGCCTCTCGCAGAAGCAAAACCGTGACTCTCGTGGAAGGGAAAAAACAGAAAACAGGTTTTTTTTTCCTTTCCGAAGAGGCACGCCCGTGACTCTTGCGAAAGCACAAACGTAACGTGTCTCTGGCAAAAGCAAAACCGTGACTCTCGCGAAAAAAATAGAAAACACGTATTTTTTTCCCTTTCCGAGAGGCACGGTCATGACTCTCATGAAAGCACAACCGTGCCTCTCGCGGAAGCAAAACCGTGACTCTCGCGAAAGAAAAAAAAACAGAAAACGCGTTTTGTTTTTCCCTTTCCGAGAGGCACGGCCGTGACTCTCGCGAAAGCACAACCGTGCCTCTCACGAAAGTAAAACCGTGACTCTGGCGAAAGAAAAAAAATAGAAAATGAGTTTTTTTCGTTTCCGAAAGGCACGGCCGTGACTCTCGTAGAAGAAAACCGTGACTTTTCGCGTTTTTATGCAGAAAAAAAAGAAAACGCGTTTTTTCATGCAAAATTTTTTTCCCAAAATTTTTTGGGTCGAAAAGCTAAGGAAGACCGGGAGAAAACCAAAACGTAAAAAAAACCCCGGAAAAAACCGTTTAAAAAGCCGAAAACGCGTGCGAAAAAAAAACAAAATCGGGAGGGAGCGTCCAGAGCGCAACACATGGCGAATGGCTGAGAGCGCGCCAAGTGGCGTTGATCGTTTGCGAGGCTCCCGAAGGAGCGCTCGTTAACTAGTTGCTCTCGCCCGTGCAGGGAATCGAACTGGTGACCTCAGAACCGAACTACGCAGCAATAACCACCGCGGTATCATGCCCGACATGATTATATCTTCTTCCTAATTTTCTTATTTCTTCTTTTCTTTTTTACTTTTTCCTTCTCAAAAGTGAATGTTTTTTCATTCCATTCAATGAACCCTTTTTAAAAAAATCGATGAACTTTTTCAAATTTGTTGATTATTATTTTTAAATCCATGAACACTTTTCAATTTTGACAAACTTTTTTAAAATTCGATGAACTTTTTTTTAAAATAGATGTTTTTGAAAATTTGATGTAATTTTTCCAAATCGATGAACTTTTTTCTAAAATTTGATGATTTGTTTTTCAAATTTGATGAACCTTTTTCATATTCGATGAACTTTTTTCAAATCAATGAGTTTTTCTCAAAATCATTGATCTTTTGTTTCAAATTTGATGTACTTTGTCTCAAAATTGTTGATTTTTGTTTCAAATTTGATGAACTACTTTCAAAATCTATGAGCTTTTTTTTTCAAATTTGATGAACTTTTTCAACTTGGTGAACTTTTTTTCAAAGTGGATGAACTTCTTTTCAAATTGGTGAACTTTTTTTGAAAGTCGATGAACTTTATTCAAATTCTTGAACTTTTTTCAAATTTGGTGAACTTTATTTCGAAATTGGTGAACTTTTTTTTCGAAATTTTTGAACCTTTTCAAATTCGATGAACATTTCTAAAATTCAATGAACTTTTTTTTAAATTTGATGAATTTTTTTCACTTTCAATGAATTATTTTCAAATTCACAAAGTTTTTCCATTTTTTGTGAATTCAATTGGTACAAATCTTTTCCGGAATTTTGATTTCTTTCAATTCGTGGTTTGGTGAATACTTTTAAAATTTATGTTTTCTTTATTCAAATAATTTATAGCTGATGTATAATACCGCTACATATTTAATGTTTGTACTAAAGTTAGCTTGATGTATAATACTGCTACCTATTCCTCTTATAAACAACGAAGTGATCTTGTCCTATTGGATGGCGTGTGCGTATATTGTCCGGATAGACTTTTTACGTGATGGAATTATTTTTCTTTGTGATATCTCTCGCCTTGTGGGTGTTCTGTCATGTTCATCCAATTTTGAAGCTCAATTATGAAAAATGACTTAGTTGTGCTGCATTTGAAGCTTATCATAAATTTGGATGACTTTAGTTACTAGGATTTCCACTTTTCCTGTGCACTGGATAAACTGGAATTGAGTACCAAGATACCGTAAATATGTTATTCTTAATTTACTTGATCATAGTACACATCTTTTTTGCACATCTTAACTATAACATACATTATAATCGTTTAGTGTTCAGGATCAAAATATGTACTGTCTGTAATGCCATAAGCTATCGGTTCCATGTGTTGCTACCTCACTTTCGTCTCTTCATACTCCCTCTATTTTTATATACAAGGCCACTACCAAAATTACAATTTACAACTATACAAGTGTTGGGAATCGTAGCATAATTTTAAAAAATTTCTACGCTCACCAAGATGCATCTATGGAGTATACTAGCAACGAGGGGAAAGGAGTGCATCTACATACCCTTGTAGATCGCGAGCGGAAGCATTCCAATGAACGTGGATGACGGAGTCGTACTCGCCGTGATTCAAATCACCGATGACCGAGTGCCGAACGGACGGCACCTCCGCGTTCAACACACGTACGGTGCAGCAACGTCTCCTCCTTCTTGATCCAGCAAGGGGGGGAGGAGAGGTTGATGGAGATCCAGCAGCACGACGGCGTGGTGGTGGATGTAGCGGGATCTCGGCAGGGCTTCGCCGAGCGTCTGCGAGAGGGAGAGGTGTAGCAGGGGAGGAGGGAGGCGCCCAAGGCTGTAATGTTGCTGCCCTCCCTTCCCCCCTTTATATAGGCCCCCTGGGAGGGGGGGCCGCCGGCCAAGATCCATCTGGAGGGGGGGCGGCGGCCAAAGGGGGTGGCTTGCCCCCCAAGGCAAGTGGGGCGCCCCCCCACCCTAGGGTTTCCAACCCTAGGCGCAGGGGGGAGGCCCTGGGGGGGGGGGCGCCCAACCCACTAGGGGCTGGTTCCCTTCCCACTTCAGCCCACGGGGCCCTCCGGGATAGGTGGCCCCACCCGGTGGACCCCCGGGACCCTTCCGATGGTCCCGGTACAATACCGGTAACCCCCGAAACTTTCCCGGTTGCCGAAACTTGACTTCCTATATATAATTCTTCACCTCCGGACCATTCCGAAACCTCTCGTGACGTCCGGGATCTCATCCGGGACTCCGAACAACTTTCGGGTTTCCGCATACTCATATCTCTACAACCCTAGCGTCACCGAACCTTAAGTGTGTAGACCCTACGGGTTCGGGAGACATGCAGACATGACCGAGACGCCTCTCCGGTCAATAACCAACAGCGGGATCTGGATACCCATGTTGGCTCCCACATGTTCCATGATGATCTCATCGGATGAACCACGATGTCGAGGATTCAATCAATCCCGTATGCAATTCCCTTTGTCAATCGGTATGTTACTTGCCCGAGATTCGATCGTCGGTATCCCAATACCTTGTTCAATCTCGTTACCGGCAAGTCTCTTTACTCGTACCGCAATGCATGATCCCGTGACTAACACCTTAGTCACATAGAGCTCATTATGATGATGCATTACCGAGTGGGCCCAGAGATACCTCTCCGTCACACGGAGTGACAAATCCCAGTCTCGATCCGTGCCAACCCAACAGACACTTTCGGAGATACCCGTAATGCACCTTTATAGTCACCCAGTTACGTTGTGACGTTTGGCACACCCAAAGCACTCCTACGGTATCCGGGAGTTGCACGATCTCATGGTCCAAGGAAAAGATACTTGACATTGGAAAAGCTCTAGCAAACGAAACTACACGATCTTTTATGCTATGCTTAGGATTGGGTCTTGTCCATCACATCATTCTCCTAATGATGTGATCCCGTTATCAATGACATCCAATGTCCATAGTCAGGAAACCATGACTATCTGTTGATCAACGAGCTAGTCAACTAGAGGCTTACTAGGGACACGTTGTGGTCTATGTATTCACACATGTATTACGATTTCCGCACAATACAATTATAGCATGAACAATAGACAATTACCATGAACAAAGAAATATAATAATAACCATTTATTATTGCCTCTAGGGCATATTTCCAACAGTCTCCCACTTGCACTAGAGTCAATAATCTAGTTACATTGTGATGAATCGAACACCCATTGCGTCCTGGTGTTGATCATGTTTTGCTCTAGGGAGAGGTTTAGTCAACGGATCTGCTACATTCAGGTCCGTATGTACTTTACAAATATCTATGTCTCCATTTTGAACACTTTCACGAATGGAGTTGAAGCGACGCTTGATATGCCTGGTCTTCCTGTGAAACCTGGGCTCCTTCGCAAGGGCAATAGCTCCAGTGTTGTCACAGAAGAGAGTCATCGGGCCCGACGCATTGGGAATCACCCCTAGGTCGGTAATGAACTCCTTCATCCAGACTACTTCCTGCGCTGCCTCCGAGGCTGCCATGTACTCCGCTTCACATGTAGATCCCGCCACGACGCTTTGCTTGCAACTGCACCAGCTTACTGCTCCTCCATTCAAAATATACACGTATCCAGTTTGTGACTTCGAGTCATCCAGATCTATGTCGAAGCTAGCGTCGACGTAACCCTTTATGACGAGCTCTTCGTCACCTCCATAAACGAGAAACATATCCTTAGTCCTCTTCAGGTACTTCAGGATATTCTTGACCGCTGTCCAGTGTTCCATGCCGGGATTACTTTGGTACCTTCCTACCAAACTCACGGCAAGGTTTACATCAGGTCTGGTACACAGCATGGCATACATAATAGACCCTATGCCCGAGGCATAGGGGATGACACTCATCTTTTCTCTATCTTCTGCTGTGGTCGGGCATTGAGCCATGCTCAACTGCACACCTTGCAATACAGGCAAGAACCCCTTCTTGGACTGATCCATATTGAACTTCTTCAATATCTTGTCAAGGTATGTACTCTGTAAAAGACCAATGAGGCGTCTTGATCTATCTCTATAGATCTTGATGCCTAATATATAAGCAGCTTCTCCAAGGTCCTTCATTGAAAAACACTTATTCAAATAGGCCTTTATACTTTCCAAGAATTCTATATCATTTCCCATCAATAGTATGTCATCCACATATAATATGAGAAATGCTACCGAGCTCCCACTCACTTTCTTGTAAACACATGCTTCTCCATAAGTCTGTGTAAATCCGAGATGCTTGCACCAGCCCATAGATTGAGCGCTGGAGCTTGCATACTTTGTTAGCATTCTTAGGATCGACAAAACCTTCCGGCTGCATCATATACAACTCTTCCTTAAGGAAGCCGTTAAGGAATGCCATTTTGACGTCCATCTGCCATATCTCATAATCATAGTATGCGGCAATTGCTAACATGATTCGGACGGACTTCAGCTTCGCTACGGGTGAGAAAGTCTCATCGTAGTTAACCCCTTGAACTTGTCGATAACCCTTAGCGACAAGTCGAGCCTTATAGATGGTCACATTACCATCCGCGTCTGTCTTCTTCTTAAAGATCCATTTGTTTTCTATGGCTCGCCGATCATCGGGCAAGTCAGTCAAAGTCCATACTTCGTTTTCATACATGGATCCTATCTCGGATTTCATGGCTTCTAGCCATTTGTCGGAATCCGGGCCCGCCATTGCTTCTTCATAGTTCGAAGGTTCACCGTTGTCTAACAACATGATTTCTAGGACAGGGTTGCCGTACCACTCTGGTGCGGAACGTGTCCTTGTGGACCTACGAAGTTCAGTAGTAACTTGATCCGAAGCTTCATGATCATCATCATTAACTTCCTCCCCAGTCGGTGTAGGCACCACAGGAACATCTTCCCGCGCTCCGCTACTTTCCGGTTCGGAAGGGGTGACTATCACCTCATCAAGTTCCACTTTCCTCCCACTCAATTCTTTCGAGAGAAACTCCTTCTCCAGAAAGGACCCGTTCTTGGCAACGAAGATCTTGCCTTCGGATCTGAGGTAGAAGGTATACCCAATAGTTTCCTTAGGGTATCCTATGAAGACGCATTTCTCCGACTTGGGTTCGAGCTTTTCAGGTTGAAGTTTCTTGACATAAGCATCGCATCCCCAAACTTTTAGAAACGACAACTTAGGTTTCTTCCCAAACCATAATTCATACGGTGTCGTCTCAACGGATTTTGACGGAGCCCTATTTAAAGTGAATGCGGCAGTCTCTAAAGCATAGCCCCAAAATGAGAGCGGTAAATCGGTAAGAGACATCATAGATCGCACCATATCCAATAGAGTGCGATTACGATGTTCGGACACACCATTTCTCTGAGGTGTTCCAGGCGGCGTGAGTTGTGAAATTATTCCACATTTCCTTAAGTGTGTACCAAATTCGTGACTTCAATATTCTCCACCACGATCTGATCGTAAGAATTTTATTTTCCTGTCACGTTGATTCTCAACTTCACTCTGAAATTCCTTGAACTTTTCAAAGGTTTCAGACTTGTGTTTCATTAGGTAGACATACCCATATCTACTTAAGTCATCAGTGAGAGTGAGAACATAACGATATCCTCCGCGAGCCTCAACACTCATTGGACCGCACACATCGGTATGTATGATTTCCAATAAGTTGGTTGCTCGCTCCATTGTTCCGGAGAACGGAGTCTTGGTCATCTTACCCATGAGGCATGGTTCGCATGTGTCAAATGATTCGTAATCAAGAGACTCCAAAAGTCCATCTGTATGGAGCTTCTTCATGCGCTTGACACCAATGTGACCAAGGCGGCAGTGCCACAAGTATGTGGGACTATCGTTATCAACTTTACATCTTTTGGTATTCACACTATGAACATGTGTAACATCACGTTCGAGATTCATCAAGAATAAACCATTGACCAGCGGGGCATGACCATAAAACATATCTCTCAAATAAATAGAACAACCATTATTCTCGGATTTAAATGAGTAGCCATCTCGAATTAAACGAGATCCAGATACAATGTTCATGCTCAAAGCTGGCACTAAATAACAATTATTGAGGTTTAAAACTAATCCCGTAGGTAGATGCAGAGGTAGCGTGCCGACGGCGATCACATAGACCTTGGAACCATTCCCGACGCGCATCGTCACCTCGTCCTTCGCCAGTCTCCGTTTATTCCGTAGTTCCTGTTTTGAGTTACAAATATGAGCAACCGCACCGGTATCAAATACCCAGGAGCTACTACGAGTATTGGTAAGGTACACATCAATTACATGTATATCACATATACCTTTGGTGTTGCCGGCCTTCTTGTCCGCTAAGTATTTGGGGCAGTTCCGCTTCCAGTGACCACTTCCCTTGCAATAAAAGCACTCAGTTTCAGGCTTGGGTCCATTCTTCGACTTCTTCCCGGTAACTGGCTTACCGGGGCGGCAACTCCCTTGCCGTCCTTCTTGAAGTTCTTCTTACCCTTTCCCTTCTTGAAGTTAGTGGTTTTATTCACCATCAACACTTGATGTTCTTTTCTGATCTCCACCTCTGCTGATTTCAGCATTGAATATACCTCAGGAATGGTCTTTTCCATCCCCTGCATATTGAAGTTCATCACAAAGCTCTTGTAGCTTGGTGGAAGCGACTGGAGGATTCTGTCAATGACCGCGTCATCCGGGAGATTAACTCCCAGCTGAGTCAAGCGGTTGTGCAACCCAGACATTCTGAGTATGTGCTCACTAACAGAACTATTCTCCTCCATTTTACAGCTGAAGAACTTGTCGGAGACATCATATCTCTCGACCCGGGCATGAGCTTGGAAAACCATTTTCAGCTCCTCGAACATCTCATATGCTCCATGTTTCTCAAAACGCTTTTGGAGACCCGGTTCTAAGCTGTAAAGCATGCCGCACTGAACGAGGGAGTAATCATCAGCACGTGATTGCCAAGCGTTCATAACGTCTTGGTTCTCTGGGATTGGTGCTTCACCTAGCGGTGCTTCTAAGACATAATCTTTCTTGGCTACTATGAGGATGATCCTCAGGTTCCGGACCCAGTCCGTATAGTTGCTGCCATCATCTTTCAGCTTGGTTTTCTCTAGGAACACGTTGAAATTGAGGACAACATTGGCCATTTGATCTACAAGACATAGTGTAAAGATTTTAGACTAAGTTCATGATAATTAAGTTCATCTAATCAAATTACTCAATGAACTCCCACTCAGATAGACATCCCTCTAGTCATCTAAGTGAAACATGATCCGAGTTAACTAGGCCGTGTCCGATCATCACGTGAGACGGACTAGTCAAGATCGGTGAACATCTCCATGTTGATCGTATCTTCTATACGACTCATGCTCGACCTTTCGGTCCTCTGTGTTCCGAGGCCATGTCTGTACATGCTAGGCTCGTCAAGTCAACCTAAGTGTATTGCGTGTGTTCCGAGGCCATGTCTGTACATGCTAGGCTCGTCAACACCCGTTGTATTCGAACGTTAGAATCTATCACACCCGATCATCACGTGGTGCTTCAAAACAACGAACCTTCGCAACGGTGCACAGTTAGGGTGAACACTTTCTTGAAATTATCATAAGGGATCATCTTACTTACTACCGTCGTTCTAAGCAAATAAGATGCAAAAACATGATAAACATCACATGTAATCAAATAGTGACATGATATGGCCAATATCATCATGCTCCTTTGATCTCCATCTTCGGGGCACCATGATCATCTTCGTCACCGGCATGACACCATGATCTCCATCATTGTGTCTTCATGAAGTCGTCACGCCAACGATTACTTCTACTTCTATGGCTAACGCGTTTAGCAACAAAGTAAAGTAATTTACATGGCGTTATTCAATGACACGCAGGTCATACAAAATAATAAAGACAACTCCTATGGCTCCTGCCGGTTGTCATACTCATCGACATGCAAGTCCTGATTCCTATTACAAGAATATGATCAATCTCATACATCACATATATCATTCATCACATCTTCTGGCCATATCACATCACATAGCACATGCTGCAAAAACAAGTTAGACGTCCTCTAATTGTTGTTGCAAGTTTTTACGTGGCTTGTAGGTTTCTAGCAAGAACGTTTCTTACCTACGTATGACCACAACGTGATTTGCCAATTTCTATTTACCCTTCATAAGGACCCTTTTCATCGAATCCGTTCCGACTAAAGTAGGAGAGACAGACACCCGCTAGCCACCTTATGCAACTAGTGCACGTCAGTCGGTGGAACCTGTCTCACGTAAGCGTACGTGTAAGGTCGGTCCGGACCGCTTCATCCTACAATACCGCCGAAACAAGATACGACTAGTAGCGGCAAGAAGAATTGGCAACATCAATGCCCACAACTACTTTGTGTTCTACTCGTGCATAGTAACTACGCATAGGCCGGGCTCATTATGCCACTGTTGGCAATCGTAGCATAATTTTAAAATTTTCCTACGCTCACCAAGATGCATCTATGGAGTATACTAGCAACGAGGGGAAAGGAGTGCATCTACATACCCTTGTAGATCGCGAGCGGAAGCGTTCCAATGAACGTGGATGACGGAGTCGTACTCGCCGTGATTCAAATCACCGATGACCGAGCGCCGAACGGACGGCACCTCCACGTTCAACACACGTACGGTGCAGCAACGTCTCCTCCTTCTTGATCCAGCAACGGGGGGGAGGAGAGGTTGATGGAGATCCAGCAGCACGACGGCGTGGTGGTGGATGTAGCGGGATCTCGGCAGGGCTTCGCCGAGCGTCTGCGAGAGGGAGAGGTGTAGCAGGGGAGGAGGGAGGCGCCCAAGGCTGTAATGTTGCTGCCCTCCCTCCCCCCTTTATATAGGCCCCCTGGGAGGGGGGGCCGCCGGCCAAGATCCATCTGGGGGGGGGCGGCGGCCAAAGGGGGTGGTTTGCCCCCCAAGGCAAGTGGGGTGCCCCCCCCACCCTAGGGTTTCCAACCCTAGGCGTAGGGGGGAGGCCCATGGGGGGGCGCCCAGCCCACTAGGGGCTGGTTCCCTTCCCACTTCAGCCCACGGGGCCCTCCGGGATAGGTGGCCCCACCCGGTGGACCTGCGGGACCCTTCAGGTGGTCCCGGTACAATACCGGTAACCCCCGAAACTTTTCCGGTGGCCGAAACTTGACTTCCTATATATAATTCTTCACCTCCGGACCATTCCGGAACATCTCGTGACGTCCGGGATCTCATCAGGGACTCCGAACAACTTTCGGGTTTCCGCATACTCATATCTCTACAACCCTAGCGTCACCGAACCTTAAGTGTGTAGACCCTACGGGTTCGGGAGACATGCAGACATGACCGAGACGCCTCTCCGGTCAATAACCAATAGCGGGATCTGGATACCCATGTTGGCTCCCACATGTTCCACGATGATCTCATCGGATGAACCACGATGTCGAGGATTCAATCAATCCCGTATGCAATTCCCTTTGTCAATCGGTATGTTACTTGCCCGAGATTCGATCGTCGGTATCCCAATACCTTGTTCAATCTCGTTACCGGCAAGTCTCTTTACTCGTACCGCAATGCATGATCCCGTGACTAACACCTTAGTCACATAGAGCTCATTATGATGATGCATTACCGAGTGGGCCCAGAGATACCTCTCCGTCACACGGAGTGACAAATCCCAGTCTCGATCCGTGCCAACCCAACAGACACTTTCGGAGATACCCGTAGTGCACCTTTATAGTCACCCAGTTACGTTGTGACGTTTGGCACACCCAAAGCACTCCTACGGTATCCGGGAGTTGCACGATCTCATGGTCTAAGGAAAAGATACTTGACATTGGAAAAGCTCTAGCAAACGAAACTACACGATCTTTTATGCTATGCTTAGGATTGGGTCTTGTCCATCACATCATTCTCCTAATGATGTGATCCCGTTATCAATGACATCCAATGTCCATAGTCAGGAAACCATGACTATCTGTTGATCAACGAGCTAGTCAACTAGAGGCTTACTAGGGACACGTTGTGGTCTATGTATTCACACATGTATTACGATTTCCGCACAATACAATTATAGCATGAACAATAGACAATTACCATGAACAAAGAAATATAATAATAACCATTTATTATTGCCTCTAGGGCATATTTCCAACAACAAGGCCAGTAACACTAATCGAGACGAGATTAATTGTGTTTGCCTCATTTTAGCAAAGGAGGACATTAATTATCCCTTGCATGCATGCAGGTGTGAGGAGGTTGGCTTGAATGCGCCTCATTAATCAACCAAAAAGGAGTGAAAGCATTGGCTTGCTATGGGTAGAAAAGAAAAATACACATTAATTAACACGTTGAACAAGGAGACAAGTTGGCTTTCAACATTGGCTTAAGCATGCATTAACTTTTTCCTTGGTACCTGTAATATAGAGGGTGCTTCGATCCAAGGGACTTATTTTAGTCTGACTAAAAATAGTCTCTTTAAGAGGCTAAAGTTCCAAACAGCCCTGACTAAAGAGGGGCTAAAACTAGTCTTGAGACTAAAATTTTTTAGTCAGGGGTACCCCTACTAAAATATGGATTAGTCCTCCCTCCCCTCATTTAACTCCTCTCCTTAAACACAGGCGAGTTCTGAATTGGAGGGTTTGGAGGATAATAAATGCTCATTAACTTGATTTTAGTCTCTTTAATATTTGGATCCAAGCATGGATGAGGCTAGCAAGTTTTAGTCCCGCTACTTTTAGTCATGGGACTAAAACGTATCCAAGCACCCTCATAGGTTTGTGGCCTTGTATACAAAAATGAAGGAAGTATTTAGAGAGGGCGCTGTGACAAAAAATCTAAGGAGTCAAAAGGAAAATTTGGGTTTATGCCCAATGGAAAAAAGATTTCAGAGCAAGCAAAAGTATTTTGTTTCGGTCTGAAGAAATTAACACTCTTTCCTAATGATCTCTTGAAGGAAAAATAATAATTTCCCACTTCGACTTGTCCATTTTATTTCTCACGAAAATAACAAGTTAAGTTTATCACACAAATAGTCAATATGTTAGAAATTCGTTGGTAGTGAATAAGGCTGGTGCTTCCCTTGTTGAGGTCAGAATAAATGATCTTATTCATGATTTACTAAGACCATTTCGTATATCCGCAGGCCAAGTAAAACGCGAACAAAACCGCATTTTGGCAACCGGCGGAGCAATCCCGTTAGTATATTAGGAAGTGAGCGCATGTAGCCGATCATCTAGGTTCTACCTTCAAAGATGATTAGTTTTCTAGGTCCTACCTTCAAAGAAGATTAGTTTCTTTTTTCTTTCAGTGGCGCATGCAAAAGTCTAAATAGCTCTGTTACTAAAGTGAATTGCAAGAAACCACCACATTTGGGGCATCGTTTGCGAAAAACCACCAGGTCACTACTCTTTTGCAAAAATCACCGCAGATTCGGTAAACATTTTGCAAATAGCACTGATCAGGTGATTTGGCTCATTTGATCACTTTCTGACAAGTGGGACCAGATTGTAAGAAGCTGACTTGACAAAGTTTTGACAGACACACCCCTGAATTGTAAAAAGAAAAAGCAATCAGACCCTCCTCCCCCCTGCCTCGATCCCGTCTGGATCGGGAGAGGCCCCGAGCTGCCCAACTCCCGCGCCACTCCGGCACCACCCCGTGCGTCCTCTACCCCGCCGGCGAGCCACAGCGTCGCGGCCCTCTTTCTCCTTACCCGCCGCTCCCGCCCGATGACGCGGGCGTGCGTGCGGTCCATGCGGCGCGCAGCAAGGCCAAGGATGTCCGCCGCGCTGTGGATGCGGTAGGGATCCTCGAGCGTGTCGGCCACGCTGGGGATGCCGGCGACGAGAAAGACGCCAAGGAAGTCGTGCAGGATGAGCTGTGACTGCATCTGGCCGCGAGCGGGCGAGCTCCAGAGCATATCAATTCTTCCCATGTTCTCTTCTAAGTACTTTCTATTGATTTGAACCACGCACGTGTGTGCACACTCATGCGCACTTGTTGAAGCTCCTGGTCGGCCGCAATCTTGGCTCGCGCTGCTTGCCGGAGCATCGTCTCCCGGTCAAACCCAAGCCGCTCCGGCTGAGACGGGTGGCAGTGCAGCTTCCTGTTCTATTGCCTCGTCGCCGGCGAGCAGGGGCAGAGCAGGCTACCGCGGCGGCCAGAGGCTAGGGCTGGATGGACAAGCGCCGGTGAGCCTCCCGGTGGCGACGCTTCACAAGTTCGCCGCCGTCGTCGAGCTGCAGATCGCGCAATTGCGCGCGGGATAAGCGGTACACCTCCAGCGCGCACTGGGTCACGATCGTGCTGCGGGGTTCCTCGAGGATGAGTTCCACGGCGGGGTACCGGTGCCCGGGCGCGCGACGGTAGTTGACGGAAACGACCATGGCGGCCGGCTCACTGCAGAAGCGTCGGCACATCGCGTCTGGGGGCATGGATGCTGCAGAGAGCAGGAGACGGGGGAAGAAGGGGATGTGCAGCTTGGTCTACAGCAGGCGGCGAGCGCGGCGTGGTGGTGGAGATGAAAGGTGGCGGCGCGGTGGCTCGCCGGTGAGGCAACATGCCGCCGGCTGAGCGGGCGGAGCGGCCACGGAGGCGTCCTGCAGGCAGCGAACGGAGGGAGGGGTTGGTTGCTTTTTCTTTTTAGAACTAAGGGTTTGTGTGTAAATGTTATGTCAAGTCAGCTCCTTACAATCCGGTCCCACTTGTCAGAAAGTGATTAAATGAGCCAAATCACCTGATCAGTGCTATTTGCAAAATGTTTACCGAATCCGTGGAGATTTTTACAAAAGATTAGTGACCTGATAGTTTTCCGCAAACGATGCCTCAAATGTGATGGTTTTTTGCAATTCACTCCTGTTACTGTCATCGCCAATAAGTTCTACGCTTAAAAAAACTAAGCTATAAAGTGTGCCCTGGATGAATGAGCACATAGGATAGGGACGATGGTATCATAAAAGAGCCAGCAGCTCATGGGAAAGGGCAGAGGGTAGAAACAACACCGGAGACCAATCGTTCTGTGCTCATGGCATAGCTTCCCTCAGCTCACTCTTTGCAACTCATGGGACAGAGCACGGGTGGAATCAGCACCGGAGACCAACAACCACTCTTCGCTCATGGCATCGCTTCCCTCGGCTACTCTTGCCGCGTTTGCTTCACCATGGTTTTCGTCCCCGCGTTGGGTAGTGACCTCTAGGCTGCTGCAAGCAAAATTACACGACAAAAAAATATATATTCAGAAACAGCATTCTATCATATTACATGGACATGAGTCAAGTTTGTTCGTACTTGTGGGAATCAACCCAATGCGCGCTGCGATTTCCAACTTCTTTCTGGTGTAATCCAAATAGTTCTTCCGTTTCTTAAACTAAAAACAAAAATCAGACTTCCACTTCAGCAAAAGAAAGCCAATTGGAGACGGATCAGATTCAGATTGAAAAAAACATCTCCTAACTACAAAACTAGCAAGATCAACAAACCATTTTCTTAACGGCCTCCATGATCAAGGGATGAGCTTCGTCTTCCGGAAGCTACAGATAAGCAACAGTGTTAGTCACATCGATGTAAAAGATTCCAACCAGGCATGGATCCACACAAACCAAGCTTACCTTCTCATCAATGCCATCCACGTAGGTATCATACTGCAAAGTGAAACAAACAGAAAAATTAGTGAAACGAGATGATTAAATGGAAATATGGAAGCATCTGCGGATTAATTAATTAGTTAGTTGATGAAGCCAAATGAACATTATATGCGATGTAGAAGAACCTACGTTATATTTTACCAAACTTGTGTCTGGACAGCTATCCAGCGCAAATTTGATCAAAGCCCTGCGGGAGGGGAAAATGTCCTCTTTATACAATTGCCTCAAAGCCTCACCGAAATTCACCTTAGCAATGTCAAGGCAAGTGAATATCAAAGTCAACAAGCATACAAAGCTAGCACAGAGAGAACAAGAGCACCACAAGTTTTCTTGGTTGTGATGAAGATTTAGGCATGAGAATACAACCTTATTCTTAGCAACCCGTTTCCATAACTCAAGATAGAGACCAACCAAGTCCTTCCTGTCTTTGAAGTCAAACCGAAGGTTATTTATATGCTCCTGAAATTGAAAACAGAAATGTCAAATACCACCACCACATATTTCAGTATTGCACCCGCCAAATTAATAGGCGAGGCAAGCGCATTACTCTGAAGCCAGACATAACTGAACGTCCAGGAATATCACGAAACTGCAGCGCAATCTTCAATGATTGAAAGAGAGCCACTAGCTCGTTTCTCATCCGCTACACAACAAAATTAAATTGTTATCATGCTCATGTGTGACATTATAACACAAGTGTAGTTAGATAGAATGCAAGAAGCTTTAAGAGGTACCTGATCCCCAAAGAGTGCTGCTTCATCTTCAATCCACTGTCGCATGGGAAATAACGCTATCAGATCAAATTAGCGGAACCAATACAATGGTTTACACTTTACTGCATCATGCCTACCTTAATTTTCGCTGATATCTCCTCACGGAACTTGACATATTCTAGATCTCCCTGGTAGGTATGGTAAGTCAGGCGGTACTCATCCCAATCTCCGTACATTGGCTGCACAAAAAGGAAATGTTAATTGTAGAACATTAAGCTGCTAGTACTAGAGCACATAAAGAAAAATTATGCACTTGCTGAGTTAATCATGACTACCCAAAATAAGTTATTAACAAGTTCCCTAAATAAGGAGTATAATCATGGTCCAACCAAACAAAAATAAAATCCATCCCGAACCTCAGGAGTAGTTTAAACAGAATGCAGAATAACTGTGGTTGTAGAAACAAATTTGATCAAGTCTATGGAAGTTAAAATAATCGCCATGGAGGAGTCAATTGTTAACCTACATCATCACGAAGCACTAGCCGCTGGTAGTCGTCCAAACCAGCAAGCTTGCATTGTTCAGGATGGAAATACCATTCAGGATCCTGTTTGACGCGCTGAAGGAAAATATTTTCATAAACATACAGAGCGTCCAACTGCTTGTTCCTTTGTGCATCCTCCAGTTTCTCTCTAAAAGAAGATAACTGCAGTAGAAAAGCAGAAAGTAAATGAGTACAAACACAAATGCAGAGAAATCAGACTACTCAGATACACAGGCCAAACCAACCAGGTAATATATCATGAAAACTGTAAAGCTAAGTTGTTTCATTTCCAGATTAAATGTTTTGACGCTCAAAGTAACGTTCACAAAAAGAACAGATACCTCAAGGGCTTGGATGTAGTAGCGGGAAAGCCGCTGGTAGACCTCAAGCTGCTGCTTTTCATCACACGTAGAAGGAAATACTAGTACACTAGCAGTGTTCAACTTTTCAATGAGTAATCTGCACTTCGTCATGATGGCCTCTTGGTCCAGATCAAGGAGGTTTTGTAATTCCTCTAGTCCCTGTTCTTGTTTGTGGTCAGTTAGAACCTTCTTCTCTTCTGTCGCTGGGATTGGGATGTTTACCGTCTTCTCTGGTGTCAACGTGCTTTCTTGTGAACTGCTGTTGCCGCGGCTGGCAGGAGGAGTTAATTTGTCCATCCGGACGCGTCGATCAGCCAGCGGCGGCCTCCGACGGGAAGGTAATCTGAGCAGCGAAAATTCGTGGATTGCTCGCTCGTGGATCCAAGGCGCCTGGCGAGAGGGATAAAAAGAGGATTGAGGAGGTGGAGATGAAGACGGACAGCCGGGCGGGTACAAGTTTGGGGAGAGATCCGACTAGGATAAAAGTTTGGGGAGCGATCCTTCTCCAAACCTGAATAAGAATCACTCCTCTCGCCCATGACCCATCCTTCTCTCTCTTCTCTGCTTACTGACGGTGGCGGCGGTCCAGATCCGCATCCTCCCATCTGAGGCTCCAGCGGCTTGTGTACGTCAAGCCGGTGGTGCCCTCCTCCCCTTCTCTGTCTGAGGAGCAGGTCACGGGCGTGCTCCTGACTCCTCCCCCTCATCAGGATCGCGGCGCCGGGTATACCAAGTGATATAGCCCGCCGGGCCTCGGGCCGCGGGTCTGGCCCCTTCACTTAATCGTGAAAAAAGGCAGGCCCGAGCCAGGCCCGGCCTTTAGGCTTAAAATCTAAGCACGGGTGCAGCGTCGGGTCGGGTCGGGTATTTTCGGGCCGGGTCTATTTGGGCCGGGCTGCCCATGGCCAGGACTAATGTCGGGCATTGAAGGATGGCATAGTTTAAAAAGGAACAAAACCGACGAGGCTTTCGGTTCAGGCTTTTACTGATTGGACTGCCGGTTCATTTGCGATGAAAAAAAATACTTAAGGTATTTTTAAAAAGTTGGCCTTAATCAAATGAATGCACGTAATATGTAAATCATTAATAAATCACAAATTGTTATTAGCCTAGTTGGTTATTGGCCTTTAACATGCCTTGCCTTGTTGATGCAATTTTTTTAAATATTTCGCCTTTTTTTAACTAAAAGATCGGTACACCTTAAACACCGGGCAACAATTTTTTCATCAGACCTTCGGTTCGGTTCGGTTTTTAAACCTACTCGAAGGACGTCACAACAAGACAATTGCTCAAGAGCTACCTGCTGAAGTGGCCGCAGACTGACATAGAGGTGTTTCAGGCCTCCATCATCTGCTAATGACGATGATCCCACCTTTGTGGGCCTTCACCCCTGGCCTACCTTGCTGAGACTGCGGAAATATTTCAAGATAATATGTCACAGCGGGTGAGCATCACCCCGCCAATACGCCGCCAGCAAGGGATGATCAGGGTCTAGCTGAAGACTCGGCGTCTGGCAAGGGCGACAGAAAGCATAGAAAGTGAAAGGCCAAACCGGTCGCCAAAAAGGCACCAAAAGAACGGGTGGTTCATAGTATGCGCATATTAGTTGATAGTGGGCATATATACTCTCAATATCTGCCTAGTGAACTGTACCGGAGTCTCGGTCGAAGGACCTCTCGATGAAGGTGAGGCTTCTACATGAGACTGAGACATGCTAAGTTGGGCAATTGAAAAATATGTCGATTGTTACATGACCAAGGTGAAAGAGGGTCTTCAATTTGTCGAACATTACCCCCTGCGGATAAAATATATCTGCCCTTTGAGGAGGTCCACAACAATATTTCCACTACTTTAGGATCTACCCGTCCTTCATGAGGCTATGAACGCTTTATCAAACCTCATAGGCCAAACTCCAAAATCATATCTCACCTTCCTTGATCCGTATCGCATGCACGTGGACAACATGGAATCTACACGCTGGTCAAAAGATCATGGTGGACTACCTATGGCATGCATGCTTGAGAATTTGAACAAGGACACCTTACTCTTGCCCTACTATGCCATGTACGTCCTTCACTCCTTTATGCTTGCATATATACCAGACTTCATGGGTTGATTTCATGCATATTACTTTGTTCAATTCTTTGTGCATCGACGAATACAGGGTCTTAATCTCACTGTTGTTGGGGCATGGGCGGGCTTATTTTTTTATTTGAAGAGAGACCCTAACAAGGACTGAACCGCACTGAAGAAAGTTCTTGATACTTCTCTCTACAGGTATAATCACTCTCGAGGAACCCCGCCCGCACAACGCATATGAAGTTCAAGATCCACTGGAGCTTCTGTTGCACACAAGAACCACGTGAGTCGAGCTCCAACAGGTCTGGCTACTATATCATGTCATGAATGACTATGTACGTGCAAGATCATTTTTGAGAGATCATGCATCCATGACCACGTGGTCCAAACAACTTGAGAGTGTGGAATAGAACTTCTTGACAGAGTATGCGCGCCTCCGGAACGTGATGGCGCAGATCATCAACAAGGATGTCAGGGCGGGCGGATGTTCTGCAACACGGTAGAGACGAAGGAGAAACGAGATGCTTGAATGCGACGACAAGCAGCGGGGGCTCATCGCTGACTTGTTCTCGTCGATTGCTGACGTCTCTCGTTGCCAGCCTGGCTCCTTTCAAACGTGTCAAACTCTTAATTATGTAATGACACATGCATGCTCTGCACTTCTGTATTTTCTTGTGATATTCTGTTTGCTTGAGTAATACCCTTAATTACTGTGTCATCAATGCAATGTGGTGTATGCATGTATATGGATGTGCATGTGTGTGATATATCAATTTTTGTCATGCGCTAATAATGACAGATGGGCTTGCGATATTTGTGTGAAGGGGTCTTTGCGACGGACAAGGAGTGGGTGTACCGATATGCAGAGGACAGAGATCAGGCGATGCGTCTCAAGGAGGCGATGTAATGTCATGCATGTATTGGAATTTCGATATATGGTGCATGTTTGAATGTTGATACATCAAATTTTATAATTGTAATGCAATGTGATGATCATGTGCAAATGTTGCCACAGTAGCATATGCAAAATGCTGCCACAACAAGAAAAAACATTGTCATGGCGGTACTATTTTTTCTCTGTGCGAGCTTACCTATTGTGTGTTGGGAGGCTCACTCACCAATGGTTAATTACTACAACAGTGGCGGTTGTTTGCACCGCCATGCCACTGGTAAGCTATATACTAGTGGTCGGTGACCTAAGACGTCCGCCACTGGTAGATACATTACTAGTGGCAAGCACCTTGCCCGCCACTAATAGGCATTTAGTGTCTACCACTATAGACAATTCTACAATAGTGATCTGATGTCTGCTAGAACTGCGTCGGTATTTCCCCAAAGAGGAAGGGATGATGCAACACAACAACGGTAGGTATTTCCCTCAGTGATGAGACCAAGGTTATCGAACCAGTAGAAGAACCACGCAACACCATGTAAACAACTCCTGCACACAAAGAACAAATACTT
Organism: Triticum aestivum; assembly: GCF_018294505.1. Taxonomy (NCBI): domain Eukaryota; kingdom Viridiplantae; phylum Streptophyta; class Magnoliopsida; order Poales; family Poaceae; genus Triticum; species Triticum aestivum. The sequence goes on along the minus strand of NC_057802.1, from coordinate 528,090,560 downwards.
GCAAAGGGTTGTCAATCCCTCACGGGTAAAAAGATACGTAAAATTGTAGTAGATTGGATAAATAGATCTCGTGGGAACGCGAGATAAAGTAAATAACAATAAATTACAGCAAGGTATTTTTGTATTTTTGGATTAATAGATCTGAAAATAAAAGCAAATAAGAATAAATCGCGAAGGCCAATATATTAAAGAAGAGACCCGGGGGCCGTAGGTTTCACTAGTGGCTTCTCTCTAGAAAAATAGCAAACGGCGGGTAAACAAATTATTGTTGGGCAATTGATAGAACTTCAAATAATCATGACGATATCTAGGCAATCATCATTATATAGGCATCACGTCCAAGATTAGTGGACCGGCTCCTGCCTGCATCTACTACTATTACTCCACACATCGACCGCTATCCATCATGCATCTAGTGTATTAAGTTCATGGAGAAACGGAGTAATGCAATAAGAACGATGACATGATGTAGACAAGATCTATTTATGTAGAAATAGACCCCATCTTATTATCCTTAATAGCAACGATACATACGTGTCGGTTCCCCTTCTGTCACTGGGATCAAGCACCGTAAGATCGAACCCATCACAAAGCACCTCTTCCCATTGCAAGATAAATAGATCAAGTTGGCCAAACAAAACCCAAATATCGGAGTAGAAATACGAGGCTATAAGCAATCATGCATATAAGAGATCAAAGAAGACTCAAATAACTTTCATGGATAAAAAGATAGATTTGATCATAAACTCAAAGTTCATCGGATCCCAATAAACACACCGCAAAAAGAGTTACCTCATATGGATCTCCAAGAGACCATCGTATTGAGAATCAAACGAGAGAGAGGAAGCCATCTAGCTACTAACTACGGACCCGTAGGTCTACAAAGAACTACTCACGCATCATCGGAGAGGCATCAATGGACATGATGAACCCCTTCATGATGGTGTCTAGCTTGGATCTGTGGATTCTGGAACTTGCGACGGCTGGAATTGATTTTCGTCGACTCCCCTAGGGTTTCTGGAATATTGGGGTATTTATAGAGTAAAGAGGCGGTGAGGGAGGCAACCGAGGTGGGCACAATGCACCAGGGCGCGCCTGGGCCTCCAAGCGCGCCCTGGTGGGTTGTGCTCCCCTCGGAGCACCCCCTCAGGTGCTTCTTCGGCCCACTGGATGTCTTCTGGTCCAAACAAATCCACAAAAAGTTTTGCTGCGTTTGGACTCCGTTTGGTATTGATTTCCTGCAATGTAAAAAACATGCAAGACAGCAACTAGCACTGGGCACTATGTCAATAGGTTAGTACCAAAAAATGGTATAAAATGATTGTAAAACATCCAAGAATGATAATATAACAGCATGGAACAATCAAAAATTATAGATAAGTTGGAGACGTATCATGATCCCAATCCTTCATCTTGCCAGATCTGATGGTTCACTGGCACGCTACCTCTGCCTCCGGCCACAATGAGACCCATTGTCACCATCCTATGGAACCCAACCACTAGAAAGCACTTCCCATCTTCCAAGCTTTCACTGAGGTCCCGCCACCCGCCTCCGTTGGCTATGGTGACCCGGTACCCTTGGCCACGGATCTGGCCGCAGCTCTGTTGTTCCCCTTTTGCCGGAACCATTTTTTCAGTGGATGGCATGGTTTGTGTGATAATTCCAGGCTTGATATGCACTGCAGATGCTCCTCTCATTCGATCCCATGTTTTTAATGTTCACTGATCTTTTGCAAGCAAGCTTTTTTTGCTTGTACATCCAATCAACTCTTCTGTTATGTACATATATCATCAATTCATAAGCCAATATTTTTTCCTCGTGCATTTAATCTAGTGGAACTTTTTGTGGGTATATTTATTCTTCCAGACCTGTCTAGGATGTTACTACTGAGACAAGAACACATTGATGATGTTATTTATTGTAAGGAAAAAAAGATTTTTTTAGGCAAAACGCTTTGTGTTGGTGAACGTAGTAATAATTCAAAATTTTCCTACGTGTCCCCAAGACCAATCTAGGAGATGCTAGCAACGAGAGAGAGGGAGTGCATCTTCATACCCTTGAAGATCGCTAAGCGGAAGCGTTACAAGAACGCGGTTGATGGAGTCGTACTCGCGGCGATTCAAATCGCGGAAGATCCGATTTAGTGCCGAACGGACGGCGCCTCCGCGTTCAACACACGTACAGCCCGGGGACGTCTCCTCCTTCTTGATCCAGCAAGGGGAGAGGAGAAGTTGAGGGAGAACTCCAGCAGCACGACGACGTGGTGGCAATGGAGCTCGTGGTTCTCCGGCAGAGCTTCGCTAAGCACTACGGAGGAGGAGGAGGAGTATGAGGAGGGAGGGCTGTGCCAGGGAAGAGGTGCGGCTGCCCTCCCACCCCTCCACTATATATAGGGGCAAGGGGAGAGGGGGAGGCGCCCTAGGGTATCCCCTAGGGGGCGGCGGCCAAGCAGATTTGATCTCCCTAGGGAAAATCCTAGGGAGACTTGCCCCCCAAGCCAAGCAGGTGGAGGCTTGCCTCCCAAGCCAGGTGGAGGCGCCCCACCTCCCCAAGTAACGTGGGAAAGGGTGGGGGGGGGGGGCGCACCACCCCTTAGTGGGCTGGTTTGCCCCTTCCCCTTTGGCCCATGAGGCCCTCCAACACTTGCCGGGGCTCCCGAAACACCTTTCGGTCATGCTGACCATAGCCTGGTACCCCCGGAACACTTCCGGACTCCAATACCCTTCGTCCAATATATCGATCTTCACCGCCGGACCATTCCGGAACTCCTCGTGATGTCCGGGATCTCATCCGGGACTCCGAACAACCTTCGGTAACCACATACTATTTCCCATAACAACTCTAGCGTCACCGAACCTTAAGTGTGTAGACCCTACGGGTTCGGGAACCATGCAGACATGACCGAGACACCTCTCCGGCCAATAACCAATAGCAGGATCTAGATACCCATATTGGCTCCCACATGTTCCACGATGATCTCATCGGATGAACCACGATGTCGGGGATTCAATCAATCCCGTATACAATTCCCTTTGTCTATCGGCATGTTGCTTGCCCGAGATTCGATCGTCGGTATCCCAATACCTCGTTCAATCTTGTTACCGGCAAGTCTCTTTACTCGTTCCGTAACGCATGATCCCGTGACTAACTCCTTAGTCACATTGAGCTCATTATGATGATGCATTACCGAGTGGGCCCCGAGATACCTCTCCGTCATACGGAGTGACAAATCCCAGTCTCGATTCGTGCCAACCCAACAGACACTTTCGGAGATACCTGTAGTGCACCTTTATAGCCACCCAGTTACGTTGTGACGTTTGGTACACCCAAAGCATTCCTACGGTATCCGGGAGTTGCACAATCTCATGGTCTAAGGAAATGATACTTGACATTAGAAAAGCTCTTAGCAAACGAACTACACGATCTTGTGCTATGCTTAGGATTGGGTCTTGTCCATCACATCATTCTCCTAATGATGTGATCCTGTTATCAATGACATCCAATGTCCATGGTCAGGAAACCATAACCATCTATTGATCAACGAGCTAGTCAACTAGAGGCTTACTAGGGACATGTTGTGGTCTATGTATTCACACATGTATTACGGTTTCCAGTTAATACAATTATAGCATGAACAATAGACAATTATCATGAACAAGGAAATACAATAACCATTTTATTATTGCCTCTAGGGCATATTTCCAACAGTCTCCCTCTTGCACTAGAGTCAATAATCTAGTTCACATCACCATGTGATTAACACTCAAAGTTCACATCGCCATGTGACTAATACCCAAGAGTTTACTAGAGTTAATAATCTAGTTCACATCACCATGTGATTAACACTCAATGAGTTCTAGGGTTTGATCATGTTATGCTTACGAGAGAGGTTTTAGTCAATGAGTCTGCAACATTCAGATCCGTGTGTGCTTTACAAATCTCTATGTCATCTTGTAGATGCAGCTACCATGCGCTACTTGGAGCTGTTCCAAATAACTGCTCTACTATACGAATCCGGTTTACTACTCAGAGTCATCCGGATTAGTGTCAAAGTTTGCATCGTTATAACCCTTTACGACGAACTCTTTTACCACCTCCATAATCGAGAAAATTCCTTAGTCCACTAGTTACTAAGGATAAGTTCGACCGCTGTCATGTGATCCATTCCTGGATCACTATTGTACCCCTTGACTAACTCATGGCAAGGCACACTTCAGGTGCGGTACACAGCATAGCATATTGTAGAGCCTACGTCTAAAGCATAGGGGACGACCTTCGTCCTTTCTCTCTCTTCTGCCGTGGTCAGGTCTTGAGTCTTACTCAATACTCACACCTTGTAACACAGCCAAGAACTCCTTTGCTGATCTATTTTGAACTCCTTCAAAATCCTGTCACGGTATGCATTCATTTGAAAGTACTATTAAGCGTTTTCGATCTATCCTTATAGATCTTGATGCTCAATGTTCAAGTAGCTTAATCCAGGTTTTGCATTGAAAAACACTTTTCAAATGACCCTGTATGTTTTCCAGAAATTCTACATTATTTCTGATCAATAATATGTCAACAACATATACTCATCAGAAATTCTATAGTGCTCCCACTCACTTCTTTGGAAATACAAGTTTCTCATAAACTTTGTATAAACCCAAAATCTTTGATCATCTCATCAAAGCGTACATTCCAAATCCGAGATGCTTACTCAAATCCTTAGAAGGATTGCTGGAGCTTTGCATACTTGTTAGCATCTTTCAGGATTGACAAAACCTTCTGGTTGTATCACATACAACCTTTCCTCAAGAAAATCGTCGAGGAAACAATGTTTTGACATCCTATCTGCAAGATTTCAAAAATAATGCAATAACTGCTAATATAATTCCAACAGACCCTTAGCATCACTACGAGTGAGAAAGTCTCATCGCAGTCAACTCCTTGAACTTGCCGGAAAACATCTTAACGACAAGTTGAGCTTTCTTAATGGTGACACTTACCATCATTGTCTGTCTTCCCTTTAAAATCCATCTGCACCCAACAGCCTTACGACCATCAAGTAGTTCTTCCAAAGTCTACACTTTGTTTTTATACATGGATCCTCTCTCGGATTTTATGGCCTCGAGGCATTCGTCGGAATCCAGGCCCATCATCGCTTCTCCATAGCTCGTAGGTTCATTGTTGTCTAGCAACATGACTTCCAAGACAGGATTACGTACCACTCTGAAGTAGAATGCATCCTTGTCGTCCTACGAGGTTTGGTAGTGACTTGATCCGAAGTTTCATGATCACTATCATAAGCTTCCACTTCAATTGGTGTAGGTGCCACAGGAACAACTTCCTGTGCCCTGCTACACACTAGTTGAAGTCATGGTTCAATAACCTCATCAAGTCTCCACCATCCTCCCACTCAATTCATTCGAGAGAAACTTTTCCTCGAGAAAGGACCCGTTTCTAGAAACAATCACTTTTGCTTCCAGATCTGAAATAGGAGGTATACCCAACTGTTTTGGGTATTCTATGAAGATGCATTTATCCGCTTTGGGTTCGAGCTTATTAGCCTGAAACTTTTTCACATAAGCGTCGCAGCCCCAAATTTTTTAAGAAACGACAGCTTGGGTTTCTCTAAACCATAGTTCATACGTTGTCGTCTCAACGGAATTGCGTGGTGCCCTATTTAAAGTGAATGCGGTTGTCTCTAATGCCTAACCCATAAACGATAGTGGTAATTCGATAAGAGACATCATGGTATGCACCATATCCAATAGGGTGCAGTTATGATGTTCAGACACACCATCACACTATGGTGTTCCAGGCGGTATTAGTTGTGAAACAATTTCCACAATGTCTTAATTGTGTGCCAAACTCGTAACTCAGATATCTCTATGATCGTATCATAGACATTTTATCCTCTTGTCTCGACGATCTTCAACTTCACTCTGAAATTACTTGAACCTTTCAATAATTCAGACTTGTGTTTCATCAAGTAAATATTCTCAGCATCTACTCAAATCATCTATGAAGCAAGAACATAACGATATCCACTGCGTGCCTCAGCACTCATTGGACTGTACACATCAAATGTATTACTTCCAACAAGTTGCTCTCTTATTCCATCTCACTGAAAACGAGGCCTTTCAGTCATCTTGCCCATGTGGTATGATTTGCATGTCTCAAGTGATTCAAAATCAAGTGAGTCCAAACGATCCATCTGTATGGACTTTCTTCATGCATATATACTAATAGACATGGTTCGCATGTCTCAATCTTTTCAAAAACGAGGGAGTCCAAATATCCATCAACATGGAGCTTCTTCATGCGTTTTATACCAATATGACTCAAGTGGCAGTGCCACAAGTATGTGGTACTATCTTATATCTTTTGGCATGAACATGTGTATCACTACGATCGAGATTCAACAAACCATTCATTTTAAGTGCAAGACCATTGAAGGTATTATTCAAATAGACAGAGTAACTATTATTCTCTTTAAATGAATAACTGTATTGCGATAAACATAATCCAATCATGTCTATGCTCAACGCAAACACCAAATAACAATTATTTAGGTTTAACACCAATCTCGATGGTAGAGGGAGCATGCGATGCTTGATCACACCAACCTTGGAAACACTTCCAACACATATCGTCATCTCACCTTTAGCTAGTCTCCGTTTATTCCGTAGCCTTTTATTTCAAGTTACCAACACTTAGCAACCAAACCGGTATCTAATACCCTGGTGCTACTAGGAGTACTAGTAAAGTACACATTAATATAATGTATACCCAATATACTTCTGTCGACCTTGCCTGCCCTCTCATCTACCAAGTATCTAGGGTAGTTCTGCTTCAGTGACTGTTCCCCTCATTATAGAAGCACTTAGTCTCGGGTTTGGGTTCAACCTTGGGTTTCTTCACTAGAGCAGCAACTGATTTGCCGTTTCATGAAGTATCCCTTCTTTCCCTTGCCCTTCTTGAAACTAGTGGTTTTACTAACCATCAACAATTGATGCTCCTACTTGATTTCTATTTTCGCGGTGTCAAACATCGCGAGTTGCTCAAGGATCATCATGTCTATCCCTGATATGTTATAGTTCATCATGAAGCTCTAATAGCTTGGTGGCAGTGACTATGGAGAACCATCACTATCGCATCTGGAAGATTAACTCCCACTCGATTCAAGAGATTGTAGTACTCAGACAATCTGAGCACATGCTCAATGATTGAGCTTTTCTCCCTTAGTTTGCAGGTTAAGAAACTTGTCAGAGGTCTCATACCTCTTGACGTGGGCACTAGTCTGAAATCCCAATTTCAGTCTTTGGAACATCTCATATGTTCTGCGATGTTTCAAAACCGTCTTTGGTGCCACAATTTTAAACCGTTAGCATCACACACTGAACTATCACGTAGTCATCAAAACGTGTATGTCAGATGTTCGCAACATCTACAGACAACGCTCGAGGTTCACACACCGAGCGGTGCATTAAGGACATAAGCCTTCTGTGCAACAATGAGGACAATCCCCAGTATACGGACCCAGTCCGCATAATTGCTACTGTCAACTTTCAACTAAATTTTCTCTAGGAACATATCTTAAACAGTAGAACTAAAGCGTAAGCTATGACATAATTTGCAAAGACCTTTTGACTATGTTCATGATAATTAAGTTCATCTGATTATTTAATGAACTCCCACTTAGATAGACATCCCTCTAGTTATCTAAATGGTACATGATCCGAATCGACTAGACCATGTCCGATCATCATGTGAGACGGACTAGTCATCAACGGTGAACATCTCCATGTTGATCGTATCTACTATACGACTCATGTTCGACCTTTCGGTCTCTTGTGTTCCGAGGCCATGTCTGTACATGCTAGGCTCGTCAAGTCAACCTAAGTGTTTCGCATGTGTAAATCTGGCTTACACCCGTTGTATGCGAACGTTAGAATCTATCACACCCGATCATCACGTGGTGCTTCGAAACAATGAACCTTCGCAACGGTGCACAGTTAGGGGGAACACATCTCTTGAAATTTTAGTGAGGGATCATCTTATTTATGCTAGCGTCATTCTAAGCAAATAAGATGTAAACATGACAGACATCACATGCAAATCATAAAGTGACATGATATGGCCAATATCATCTTGCGCCTTTTGATCACCTTCGTCACCGGCATGACACCATGATCTCCATCATCGTGTCTTCATGAAGTTGTCTCGCCAACTATTACTTCTACTACTATGGCTAACAATTAGCAATAAAGTAAAATAATTACATGGCGTTTTTCATTGACACGCAGGTCATACAATAAATTAAGACAACTCCTATGGCTCCTGCCGGTTGTCATACTCATCCACATGCAAGTCGTGATTCCTATTACAAGAACATGATCAATCTCATACATCACATATATATAATTCATCACATCCTTTTGGCCATATCACATCACATAGCATACCCTGCAAAAACAAGTTAGACGTCCTCTAATTGTTGTTGCATGTTTTACGTGGCTGCTATGGGTTTCTAGCAAGAACGTTTCTTACCTACGCAAAAGCCACAACAGTGATATGCCAATTGCTATTTACCCTTCGTAAGGACCCTCTTCATTGAATCCGATCCGACTAAAGTGGGAGAGACAGACACCCGCTAGCCACCTTATGCATCAAGTGCATGTCAGTCGGTGGAACCTGTCTCACGTAAGAGTACGTGTAAGGTCGGTCCGGGCCGCTTCATCCCACAATGCCGCCGAATCAAGATAAGACTAGTAACGGTAAGCAAATTGAACAAATCATCGCCCACAACTACTTTGTGTTCTACTCGTGCATAGAATCTACGCATAGACCTAGCTCATGATGCCACTGTTGGTGAACGTAGTAATAATTCAAAATTTTCCTACGTGTCATCAAGACCAATCTAGGAGATGCTAGCAACGAGAGAGAGGGAGTGCATCTTCATACCCTTGAAGATCGCTAAGCGGAAGCGTTACAAGAACGCGGTTGATGGAGTCATACTCGTGGCGATTCAACACACGTACAGCCCGGGCACGTCTCCTCCTTCTTGATCCAGCAAGGGGAGAGGAGAAGTTGAGGGAGAACTCCAGCAGCACGACGGCGTGGTGGCAATGGAGCTGGTGGTTCTCCGGCAGAGCTTCGCTAAGCACTACGGAGGAGGAGGAGGAGTATGAGGAGGGAGGGCTGCGCCAGGGAAGAGGTGCGGCTGCCCTCCCACCCCTCCAATATATATAGGGGCAAGGGGAGAGGGGGAGGCGCCCTAGGGTTTCCCCTAGGGGGCGGCGGCCAAGCAGATTGGATCTCCCTAGGGAAAATCCTAGGGAGACTTGCCCCCCAAGCCAAGCAGGTGGAGGCTTGCCTCCCAAGCCAGGTGGAGGCGCCCCACCTCCCCAAGTAACATGGGAAAGGGTGTGGGGGGGGGGGGGCGCACCACCCCTTAGTGGGCTGGTTTGCCCCTTCCCCTTTGGCCCATGAGGCCCTCCAACACTTGCCGGGGCTCCCGAAACACCTTTCGGTCATGCTGGCCATAGCCTGGTACCCCCGGAACACTTCCGGACTCCAATACCCTTCGTCCAATATACCGATCTTCACCGCCGGACCATTCCGGAACTCCTCGTGATGTCCAGGATCTCATCCGTGACTCCGAAAAACCTTCGGTAACCACATACTATTTCCCATAACAACTCTAGCGTCACCGAACCTTAAGTGTGTAGACCCTACGGGTTCGGGAACCATGCAGACATGACCGAGACACCTCTCCGGCCAATAACCAATAGCGGGATCTGGATACCCATATTGGCTCCCACATGTGCCACGATGATCTCATCGGATGAACCACGATGTCGGCGATTCAATCAATCCCGTATACAATTCCCTTTGTCTATCGGCATGTTGCTTGCCCGAGATTCGATCGTCGGTATCCCAATACCTCGTTCAATCTTGTTACCGGCAAGTCTCTTTACTCGTTCCGTAACGCATGATCCCGTGGCTAACTCCTTAGTCACATTGAGCTCATTTTGATGATGCATTACCGAGTGGGCCCAGAGATACCTCTCCGTCATACGGAGTGACAAATCCCAGTCTCGATTCGTGCCAACCCAACAGACACTTTCGGAGATACCTGTAGTGCACCTTTATAGCCACCCAGTTACGTTGTGACGTTTGGTACACCCAAAGCATTCCTACGGTATCCGGGAGTTGCACAATCTCATGGTCTAAGGAAATGATACTTGACATTAGAAAAGCTCTTAGCAAACGAACTACACGATCTTGTGCTATGCTTAGGATTGGGTCTTGTCCATCACATCATTCTCCTAATGATGTGATCCCGTTATCAATGACATCCAATGTCCATGGTCAGGAAACCATAACCATCTATTGATCAACGAGCTAGTCAACTAGAGGCTTACTAGGGACATGTTGTGGTCTATGTATTCACACATGTATTACGGTTTCCAGTTAATACAATTATAGCATGAACAATAGACAATTATCATGAACAAGGAAATACAATAATAACCATTTTATTATTGCCTCTAGGGCATATTTCCAACACTTTGTTGATGCTGTTATGTAGTACGGTCTTCAGATTTTGCAAACAGGCATGTGTATTAACAATTGAGATAAACATGGTGGAAGGAAGAGAGTGCGTATAATCCATGGACTCAACATTAGTCATAAAGAACTCATATACTTGTTGCAAAAGTCTACAAGTTATCAAAGCAAAGTAGTATGTGCATGCTCCTAGGGGGATAGATTGGTAGGAAAAGACCATCGCTCGTCCCCGACCGCCACTCATAAGGAAGACAATCAATAAATAAATCATGCTCCGACTTCATCACATATAACGGTTCACCATACGTGCATGCTACGGGAATCACAAACTTTAACACAAGTATTTCTCAAATTCATAACCACTCAACTAGCATGACTCTAATATCACCATCTTCATATCTCAAAACAATTATCAAGCATCAAACTTCTCATAGTATTCAACACACTCATAAGAAAATTTTGTTTACTAATCTTGGATGCCTATCATAATTAAAGCACATTACCATGCTGTTTTGTAGGACTCTCAAAATAATATAAGTGAAGCATGAGAGAACAATAGTTTCTATAAAACAAATCCACCACCATGCTCTAAAAGATATAAGTGAAGCACTAGAGCAAAAACTATATAGCTCAAAAGATATAAGTGAAGATAATAGAGTATTCTATTAAATTCCGAATCATGTGTGTCTCTCTCAAAAGGTGTGTACAGCAAGGATGATTGTGGTAAACTAAAAAGCAAAGACTCAAATCATACAATACGCTCCAAGCAAAACACATATCATGTGGTGAATAAAAATATAGCTCCAAGTAAAGTTACCGATGGACGAAGAAGAAGACGAAAGAGGGGATGCCTTCCGGGGCATCCCCAAGCTTTGGCTTTTTGGTATCCTTAGATTACCTTGGGGTGCCATGGGAATCCCCTAGCTTAGGCTCTTGCCACTCCTTGTTCCATAATCCATCAAATCTTTTACCCAAAACTTGAAAACTTCACAACACAAAACTTAACAGAAAATCTCGTGAGCTCCGTTAGCGAAAGAAAACAAAACACCACTTCAAGGTACTGTAACTCATTCTTTATTTATATTGGTGTTAAACCTATTGCATTCCAACTTCTCTATGGTTTATAAACTATTTTACTAGCCATAGATTCATCAAAATAAGCAAACAACACGCGAAAAACAGAATTTGTCAAAAACAGAACAGTCTGTAGTAATCTGTAACTAACGCAAACTTATGGAACTCAAAAAAAATTCTACCATAATAGGAAGACCTAGAAAATTTGTTTATTGATCTACTGCAATTGGAATCAGTATTTTATCACGTTCTGGTGATTTTAAACAATTGTTTTCGTGAACAGAAAATTTCTGGAATTTTCAGCAAGATCAAATAACTATCATCCAAAAAGATCCTATAGGTTTTACTTGGCACAAACACTAATTAAAACACAAAACCACATCTAAACAGAAGCTAGATGGATTATTTATTCCTAAACAGAACCAAAAAGCAAGAGAAGTAAAATAAAATTGGGTTGCCTCCCAACAAGCGCTATCGTTTAACGCCCCTAGCTAGGCATTGATAATTTTATTGATGCTCGCATGAAAGACAAGAATTGAAGCACAAAGAGAGCATCATATGGCATGTGACAAACACATCTAAGTCTAACATACTTCCTATGCATAGGCATCTTATAGGCAAACAAATTATCATAGCAAGCAAAAACTAGCATATGCAAGGAAGAGAAAAGAAACAATAGGAGTCTCAACATAACGAGAGGTAATTTAGTAACATGAAAGTTTCTATAACCATATTTTACTCTCTCATAATAATTACATGTAGGATCATAAGAAAATTCAACAATATAGCTATCACATAACATGTTCTCAACACGATCCACATGCATGCGAAGTTGACACTCTTCCAAAATAGTGGGATTATCATTAACTAAAGTCATGACCTCTCCAAGCCCACTTTTATCAAAAATTTCATAAGATTGATCGAAATCCAAATATATGGGATCTAAAGTTGACACTCTTCCAAACCCACTTTCAATATTATTGCAAACACTATTATCAATCTCATATTCATCATGGGGCTCAAATAAATTTTCAAGATCAAAAGAAGAATCACCCCAATCATGATCATTGCAACAAGTAGTAGACATAGCAAAACTAGCATCCCCAAGCTTAGGGTTTTGCATATTATTAACACAGTTGGCATTAAGAGAATTTATTATAACATCATTGCGATCATGCTTTTCATCGAAGGAACTATCGAGTATGGGTGCAATAGCAACGGTCTCATGTTTAACATAGGGAACTATAGCAAATTCATCTTCATAAATATTGGCATCATGGCCACAAGAATAGCAAGCATCATGTTCATTAAGGGATATTTAAATCAAATCATTGGAATCATAATTATCTATAGATTCATGCATATCATTATTTTCTTCCTCCATAGACTCCTGCGAAATATTAGCCTCTTCTTGGACAGCGGAGGAGTCCTCAATATATGGTTTAACATAGGCATTGGAAGCATAATTATCATAACAATATTTAAGTATGGCAAGATTTTCAGATTTGTAAAGAGTAGCATCATACGTTTCAATCAAAGAAGCAATTTCATAAGCACCCTTAAAAGCAACAAATTCTTCAACTTGTTGAACATCATAGTAATTATAAGCACCCTTAGCATACGAAGATACGATTCCATTATCACTAAACTCACATCGGTAGGGAAGGTGTTTCCTAAGGTTTTCAGAGCAACAAGTAAAATCATAAATTTCACAAAGATTCCAAGCATAACACATCAATCTGTTTATTTGATCCCATAAGAGTCTCCCCTTTTCAGACAAACGGTGACGCACAAAGTGAGCATGCTCATCTAAAGATTTCCCATCAACTAGACTAGTTGGGGTTTCAACACGAGGCATAAGGATCGAAGATGATCCAAGTAGAACACTTTAAGTGGATCCATATCAATAGATTTCTAGCAAGCAAAGATGAAAGCAAAAAAAGAAGGCACATGGTAACACAAGATCGAACGGAAGGAGGGCGAATAAAACAGCAAGGGTGAAGTGGGGCAGAGGAAAACGAGAGGCAAATGGAAAATAATGTAATGCGAGGGATAAGAGTTTGTGATGGGTACTTGGTATGTCTTGACTTGTGCGTAGACTCCCCGGCAACGGCGCCAGAGATGGCTTGTTGTTGGGAGTCAAATCTTGACTTGACTTGGCGCGAATCTCCCCGGCAACGGTGCCAGAAATCCTTCTTGCTACCTCTTGAGCACTGCGTTGGTTTTCCCTTGAAGAGGAAAGGGTGATGTAGTAAAGTAGCGTAAGTATTTCCCTCAGTTTTTGAGAACCAAGGTATCAATCCAGTAGGAGATCACGCTCGAGTCCCACGCACCTACACAAACAAATAAGAATCTCACAACCAACGCGATAAAGGGGTTGTCAATCCTTTCACGGTCACTTACGAGAGTGAGATCTGATAGATATGATAAGATAATATTTTTGGTATTTTTATGATAAAGATGCAAAGTAAAATAAACGACAATAAAAATAGCCAAGTGTTGGAAGATTAATATGATGGAAGATAGACCCGGGGGCCATAGGTTTCACTAGTGGCTTCTCTCAAGAGCATAAGTATTACGATGGGTAAACGAATTACTGTCGAGCAATTGATAGAATTGAGCATAGTTATGAGAATATCTAGGTATGACATGTATATAGGCATCACGTCCGCGACAAGTAGACCGAAACGATTCTGCATCTACTACTATTACTCCACACATCGACCGCTATCCAGCATGCATCTAGAGTATTAAGTTCATAAGAATAGAGTAATGCTTTAAGTAAGATGACATGATGTAGAGGGATAAACTCATGCAATATGATATAAACCCCATCTTTTTATCCTCGATGGCAACAATACAATACGTGCCTTGCTGCCCCTGCTGTCACTGGGAAAGGACACCGCTAGATTGAACCCAAAGCTAAGCACTTCTCCCATTGCAAGAAAGATCAATCTAGTAGGCCAAACCAAACTGATAATTCGAAGAGACTTGCAAAGATAACCAATCATACATAAAAGAATTCAGAGGAGATTCAAATATTGTTCATAGATAAACTTGATCATAAACCCACAATTCATCGGATCTCAACAAACACACCGCAAAAGAAGATTACATCGAATAGATCTCCAAGAGAATCGAGGAGAACTTTGTATTGAGATCCAAAGAGAGAGAAGAAGCCATCTAGCTAATAACTATGGACCCGAAGGTCTGAGGTAAACTACTCACACATCATCGGAGAGGCTATGGTGTTGATGTAGAAGCCCTCCGTGATCAATGCCCCCTCCGGTGGAGCGCCGGAAAAGGCCCCAAGATGGGATCTCACGGGTACAGAAGGTTGCGGCGGTGGAAATAAGGTTTTGGCTCCGTCTCTGATGTTTTGGGGGTATGTAGGTATATATAGGAGGAAGAAGTACGTCGGTGGAGCAACAAGGGGCCTACGAGGGTGGAGGGCGCGCCTGGGGGGGGGGGGGTAGGTGCACCCCCTGCCTCGTGCTCTCCTCGTTGATTGCTTTACGTAGACTCCAAGTCCTCTGGATCATGTTTGTTCCAAAAATCACGTTCCTGAAGGTTTCATTCCGTTTGGACTCCGTTTGATATTCCTTTTCTGTGAAACACTGAAACAGGCAAAAAACAGCAATTCGGGCTGGGCCTCCGGTTCATAGGTTAGTCCCAAAAATAATATAAAAGTGTATAATAAAGCCCATTAAACATCCAAAACAGAATATAAATATAGCATGGAACAATCAAAACTTATAGATACGTTGGAGACGTATCAACATACATGACGGATCCGATTGCCGAGGCATACGGAATCCTACTCATCCTGCTTCGCTCATCAGATGTCGAAGGACTCTGAGTCTCGCTTAGCCTTATACCATGTGAGAGTGGCAAGAACCCTTTCTTCGCCTCACTCATGTTGAACCGCTTCAACACTTTATCTATGTACGTGCTCTGTCTTAAGCCGAGCAGCCTCCTCGATGTATCTCTATAGATCTTAATGCCTAAAATGTACATTGCCTCACCAAGGTCCTTCATCGAAAACTTGCCATTCAATGACTCCTTGACCGAGTTCAGCATCGAAACATCATTTCCGATCAGTAATATGTCATCCACATACAAGATCAAAAACACTATCGAGCTCCCACTTAACTTCTTGTATAAACAAGAGTCCTCTTCGCTTTTGATGAAACCGAGACCTGTGACGACCTCATCAAAACGAATATTCCAGCTCCGAGATGCTTGCCTCAACCCATAAATGGATCTCTTGAGCTTGCATACCTTACTAGTGCTAGTCGGATCGACAAAACCCTCGGGCTGTATCATATACACGTCCTCGGTTAAATTTCCATGAAGGAAAGCCGTCTTGACATCCATCTGCCATATCTCGTAATCGAAATATGCAGCTATAGCTAGTACGATCCTCACCGACTTCAGCATCGCTACCGGCGAGTAAGTCTCGTCGTAGTCAATTCCTTGAACTTGTCCATAACCCTTAGCGACAAGCTGAGCTTTGTGGATCTGAACATTTCCATCCACATCGGTTTTCTTCTTAAAGACCCATTTGCAACCAATGGCCGTTACGCCAGGCGGCGGATCAACCAAGTCCTAGACTTGATTCTTATCCATGGACTTTAACTCGGATCTCATGGCCTCCAACCATGCCTCGGAATCTAGGCTCACCATCGCTTCCGCATACGTGGCCGGTTCGTCGCTTTCTAGCAACAATACATTGCGCACTCTGCGCAATCTTTCCGACCTCCGTGGTTCTGGTGCCGCTTCCACTACGGGTTCCCCGACTGACCCCGGTATGATCTCATCACCAGCCGAGCCGTCCCCGAGTGGTCCTCGAATTTCTTCGAGTCAGACCGTCCTCCCACTGGCCTCCCAACTGAGAAACTCTTTCTCAAGGAAAACCCTGTTCTGAGCAACAAACACTTTGTTCTCTTCTCGGTTGTAGAAGCTATATCCCAAGGTTTCCCTCGGATATCCCAAGAATATGCATTTATCCAACTTAGGTGTAAGCTTGTTTGACATAAGTCACATGACAAATGCTTCAGAACCCCAAATCTTTAGAAAAGACAAACTGGGACTCTTCCCAGTCCACATCTCATGTGGTGTCTTGTCTACGGCTTTTGATGGTACCCTGTTAAGTGTGAAAGCTGCAGTTTCTAGAGCGTATCCCCAAAATGACAAGGGTAAATCCGATTTCCTCATCATTGACCGAACCATGTCCAACAAGGTACGATTCCTCCGTTCCGATGCGCCGTTTCTGTGTGGCGTACCCGGAGGTGTGAGCTGAGGTACTATACCTCGGCTTTTCAGATGATCATCAAACTCCTGGATCATGTGCTCACCTCCACGATCTGATCGTAGAAGTTTTATAGTCTTGCCGAGCTGATTCTCAACCTCGTTCTGAAACTCTTTGAACTTTTCAAAAGTTTCCGACTTGTGCCTCATCAAATAGATATATCCATATCTACTCAAGTCGTCGGTAAAAGTCACGAAGTACTGAAAGCCACCTCTGGCAGTTGTGCTCCATTGGACCACACACATCACTATGTATAAGTTCCAATAGCTCAGACGCCCTCTCGCAACTCTTTGCAAAAGGAGACTTAGTCATCTTGCCTAGCAAGCATGATTCTCATGTCTCGAACGACTCAAAGTCGGACGAAGTTAGGAGCCCATCATCATGGAGCTTCTTCATGCGTTTCAGACTAATGTGTCCAAGCTGGCAATGCCAGAAGTATGTTGGATTTATCTCATTAGGCTTATGCCTCTTGACATTCACGTTATAGACCAGTTCATGTTCCAGATTCAATATAAATAGCCCATCAACAATGGGTGCATAGCCGTGGAACATACCATTCAAACAAAACGAACAACCATTGTCCTTTAAATTGAATTCATAACCCTGACTCATCAAGCATGAGGCAGAAATAATGTTCTGACTAAGTGCAGGAATGTAATAACAATTATTCAATTCCAAAATAAATCCAGAAGGAAGCTGGAGCTGCATCGTGCCGACCTCCAACGCAGCAACTCTTGCTTTGTTGCCGACCCTAATGTCAATCTCCCCTTGTGCCACACGCCAAGTTCTTACCAGCCCCTGCATCGAGTTGCAAATATGAACAACTGATCCGGTATCAAATACCCAAGAGCTACTAGGTATGTCAGCAAGGTAAATGTCTATAACATATGAAACAAGTGTACCTTTTCCCGAAGCAGCATTCCCGGCCTTCTTGCCATGCTCTGCAAGCCACTTGCTACAGTTCCTCTTCCACTGACCAGTTTCCTTGCAATGGTAGCAAATGGTCTTTGAGCCCGGTCCAGAGTTCGGCGCAGCGGCGGAGGTTACCATCTCCGTGCCCTTTGCTTTAGCCTTCTTCTTGGACCAACTCTTCTTGAACTTAGACGATTTCTGCACCATCAACACTTGATGCGTGCCTTTCTTAATATCTTGCTCTGCCACTTTGAGCATCCCATGCAATTCAGTGAGCTTATTATCCATGCCATGCATATGATAGTTCGAGATGAACGTCCCATAGCTGGGTGGAAGAGAACCCAGAACTGCATCAGTAGCCAGCTCATCCAAGAGCGGGAAGCCCAGCCGATCCAAAGCTTGCGCATATCCGATCGTCTTGATCACATGCGGGCTCAGATGATCACCTTCCTTCAGCTTGCAATCCATCAATGATCGCCAGACGTTGAACCCTTCGGTCCTAGCCTGTGTCTGAAACATGCTCTTGAGACTCTCGATCATATCGCAAGCCTCAACATTCTCGAAATGCTGTTGCAAATCGGGCTCCATACAAGCCAGCATCAGATAGCTGATCTCCGTTGATTCATCAATGAGTTTCTGGTAGGCATTCTTAGTTGTGGCACTAGCATTATCGGCAGGTTCCTCTGGAAGTGGATCCTCTAGAACATGTTCCTTTTTATCATGCTTGACAACAATTCTCAGCTTTCTATACCAGGTGGTAAAGTTTGTTCCATTTAGTTTATCCTTTTCCAGAATTGATTTCAATGCAAAGTTGGGTTGAGTAGGTGGTGCCATTGATCTACAACAGAAAATATGCAATCACTAAGCAATGTGTTTATGTAGAGTAATTCAAGCCTTAAATAGAAATACTCCCACTGAAGTTAGCATCCCTCCGCAAACTCCCAGTGATTCAGGATCCGACTAGCACATGCGACTAGTGAGCTTTAGCATCACTGCTAGACAACATGCCTATCCGGTAAGCAACTCCTTGCTAATCGTATCTCTATACGACTCCTGTCGGTCGGGTAGGTATCTTATACCCCGGCTCCCAACCTTCTTAGCCACAAGGCCCAAAACTGTTTTGATAGCCTTGTCAAGTTAACCTGATGCAGTGCATGTCCGTGTCCGACACGAACCCTTCAGTTCAAGGACACCCAGCAGCACCCCAATTTTATGAGCCCACTACTAGATGTACTTGACGTGCGAAGGTGCAACATCGGGGATGGAAATTCGCTTAATATTCATGAGGGATATTTCTACCATTCTAGCATGCATAGAAAACAAGAATCATAACAATCACAAATAAACACATATTGTGAAATAGTATGGCTCCTTCATGGACGTTCTTCCAGGTCGGCTTCGACTCCGATGACCATCTAGGAACTCCATCTTGTTTGTCACGCCGGGACGCCAAGCCACCAACCTGATCTCTATTATCCAACTACTACAACTAGTAATGAATTTTACATAGAGAATCACAAGTCGACACGAAGGTCGTTATACAATATAATGACAACACTTTGGCTCCTGCCGGCTGGCAAACATGACACGCAGGCCATGTATAAATTTACACACATGCATCACATACACATGAGCCATACTATTCACATCAAACCCTGCAAAATAAAGTTATGCATAGAATCACACTCTACCGGTTTGAGTGATCATTTACGAAATACACGGCGCTACGCACACGGCGGTCCCCATTGACAGAAAACATCTGAACTCCGATCACGCCGAATTTTCTGCTCTGATCGATCTTATCGATCATCGTGAATCCGAGTCGGATTTACGTTTCACTGTTAACCCCGATGGCGGATGACCGACCGGTAGGGGTAGATCGTGTCACGACCTCATCGATCCCGATTGACAGAAAACATAGCCACATCATTCCCCGTGTGCAGTTGATCTCATCAACCGTGCACATAGCCGATCTCATCTACGACAACAGATCTCATCTGCCGTCTCAACATATCTAATATGCATACGATCTGAATCCAAATCCTATAGCATAGGCTCTGATACCACTGTTGGGTTCTACGGTAGGGTGCGTCGACTGCAAATTAAAATTTTCCTATGCGCAGAACAACCATGAACATGCTATGGGAGATGGATCACGGTTCGTTACCACTAGACGCGCAGTGCCGTGCAACGGAAGAAGAGTTGGGGCAGCGCGTCCGCGTGGTGCTTCTCCTCCTCGTCCGATCTCCCTCGAACATCCGGTCGTCCGATCCCACGTACAGGTTCGCCGGAGCGGCACAAGTGCACCGCCTCTAACGGTATCCGCGCGTGCAGGAGGAACATCGTGTGGCGGACTGCTAGGTCCGATCACACAACCGGCAGCGAGTGGAGGTGTCTATTCGCAACACATGCAAACCCTAGTGACAGCGCTGAAGCGATCAATCGCATGAGTGTGCCGCACCTCCACTTTATATAGGCGTCCGTAGCGGGCTCAACACATGGGCCTCACACAGACCCTAAAGCCCATAAGTCTACTCGGCCACAATCCGAATACAGCTCGGATCACATCCGACCAGTGTCCTCGGATCCGACCTCGTAGGTTCCTTCCCTTAAGCGCGCGACCCCTTAGGTTCAAGCCGGCTTGGTCACAATTCAGAGCACCTCCGAACTGCACGGTTGGTAGCGGCCTCTAGCAAGGCATGCCGAACACCAAGCAGACTATGAAGCTGGTTAGCGAACCTGTACATCATACTTCCATTCCTTTTGCCACACGATATATGTTGTCGAGCTCAAGGCGAGTGTGTCATCCTTGTGCTAGCCCGATCTCTTTCTCGTTCTAGTGATGCCGACCACTATCCGGATTATCTCATAATCCTTGTCGCATGGCCATGCTTATCCTGGTCGGATCACACGAGGGGCCCAGAGTATATCTGTCCTGATCGGAGGGGCAAATCCCATCTTGCTCGACCATGTCTCGCAACATGGGTCTGGACAAGCCCGAAACCTACCTTTGTAACTACCCAGTCACGGAGTAGCATTTGGTCAGCCCAAAGCAAGTCTGTCACCATCTCGAGTACATGTGCCAGCCTAGGACTTAGGACATAGAACGTATGTTGTACTAGAGACTCACAGATGACATATCGCTGCGTATCATAGTTGGGTTTGTCTGACTCGGACCTTATCTCGACTCGGATCCCACTACGTCGAATCCGACCAGACCTTTCAAGTCTATATTATTTGGTTAGCATCCAATGCTCCATGGCTAGTGAGTCCTGTTGGAAATATGCCCTAGAGGCAATAATAAAATGGTTATTATTATATTTCCTTGTTCATGATAATTGTCTATTGTTCATGCTATAATTGTATTGGCCGGAAACTGTAATACATGTGTGAATACATAGACCACAACATGTCCCTAGTAAGCCTCTAGTTGACTAGCTCGTTGATCAATAGATGGTCATGGTTTCCTGGCCATGGACATTGGATGTCGTTGATAACGGGATCACATCATTAGGAGAATGATGTGATGGACAAGACCCAATCCTAAGCATAGCACAAGATCGTGTAGTTCGTTTGCTAGAGCTTTTCTAATGTCAAGTATCATTTCCTTAGACCATGAGATTGTGCAACTCCCGGATACCGTAGGAGTGCTTTGGGTGTATCAAACGTCACAACGTAACTGGGTGGCTATAAAGGTGCATTACAGGTATCTCCAAAAGTGTCTGTTGGGTTGGCATGAATCGAGACTGGGATTTGTCACTCCGTATGATGGAGAGGTATCTCTGGGCCCACTTGGTAATGCATCATCATAATGAGCTCAATGTGACTAAGGAGTTAGCCACGGGATCATGCGTTACGGAACGAGTAAAGAGACTTGCCGGTAACGTGATTGAACGAGGTATGGGGATACCGACGATCGAATCTCAGGCAAGTAACATACCGATGGACAAAGGGAATTGTATACGGGATTGATTGAATCCCCGACATCGTGGTTCATCCGATGAGATCATCGTGGAACGTATGGGAGCCAATATGGGTATCCAGATCCCGCTATTGGTTATTGGCCGGAGAGGTGTCTCGGTCATGTCTGCATGGTTCCCGAACCCGTAGGGTCTAGACACTTAAGGTTCGGTGACGCTAGAGTTGTTATGGGAAATAGTATGTGGTTACCGAAGGTTTTTCGGAGTCCCGAATGAGATCCCGGACATCATGAGGAGTTCCGAAATGGTCCGGAGGTGAAGATCGGTATATTGGACGAAGGGTATTGGAGTCCAGAAGTGTTCCGGGGGTACCAGGCTATGGCCAGCATGTCCGAAAGGGGTTTCGGAGGCCCGGGCAAGCGTTGGGGGGCCTTATGGGCCAAAGGGGAAGGGGCAAACCAGCCCACTAAGGGGCTGTGCGCCCCTCCCAACCCCTCTCACATAACCAGGAGAGGTGGGGGCGCCTCCCCTAGGGCAGCCGCCCCTCCTGGCTTGGGGGGCAAGTCTCCTAGGGGTGGGGGCGCCCAAAATCCATCTAGGGTTTCCCCTTGGCCGCCGCCCCCCTCTACCCTTCTCCTATAAATAGTGGGGGGTGGGAGGGCTGCCAGGCACCCCTTCCCCAGGCGCAGCCCCTCCCTCCTCCAACATCTCCTCCTCCTCCATAGTGCTTGGCGAAGCCCTGCCGGAGAACGACGAGCTCCATCGCCACCACGCCGTCATGCTGCCAGAGTTTTCCCTCAACTCCCCTTGCTGGATCAAGAAGGAGGAGACGTCCCCGGCTGTATGTGTGTGATACGTCTCCAACGTATCTATAATTTTTGATTGTTCCATGCTATATTATATTCTGTTTTGGACATTATTGGGCTTTATTATACACTTTTATATTATTTTTGGGACTAACCTATTAACCGGAGGCCCAGCCCAGAATTGTTGGTTTTTTGCCTATTTTAGAGTTTCGCAGAAAAAGAATATCAAACGGAGTCCAAACGGAATGAAACCTTCGGGAACGTGATTTTCGGAACGAACATGATCCAGAGGACTTGGACCCTACGTCAAGACATCAACCAGGAGGGCACGAGGTAGGGGGGCGCGCCTACCCCCCAGGCGCTCCCTCCACCCTCGTGGGCCCCCTGTTGCTCCATCGACGTACTCCTTCCTCCTATATATACCTACGTACCCCCAAACTACCAGATACGGAGCCAAAAACCTAATTCCACCACCGCAACCTTCTGTACCCTTGAGTTCCCATCTTGGGGCCTGTTCCGGAGCTCTGCAGGAGGGGGGATCGATCACGGAGGGCTTCTACATCAACACCATAGCCTCTTCGATGATGTGTGAGTAGTTTACCTCAGACCTTCGGGTCCATAGTTATTAGCTAGATGGCTTCTTCTCTCTTTTTGGATCTCAATACAATGTTCTCCCCCTCTCTTGTGGAGATCTATTCGATGTAATCTTCTTTTGCGGTGTGTTTGTTGAGACCGATGAATTGTGGGTTTATGATCAAGTTTATCTATGAACAATATTTGAATCTTCTCTGAATTCTTTTATGTATAATTGGTTATCTTTGCAAGTCTCTTCGAATTATCAGTTTGGTTTGGCCTACTAGATTGATCTTTCTTGCAATGGGAGAAGTGCTTAGCTTTGGGTTCAATCTTGCGGTGTCCTTTCCCAGTGACAGTAGGGGCAGCAAGGCACATATTGTATTGTTGCCATTGAGGACAACAAGATGGGGTTTATATCATATTGCATGAGTTTATCCCTCTACATCATGTCATCTTGCTTAAAGCGTTACTCTGTTCTTATGAACTTAATACTCTAGATGCATGCTGGATAGCGGTCGATGTGTGGAGTAATAGTAGTAGATGCAGGCAGGAGTCGGTCTACTTGTCTCGGACGTGATGCCTATATACATGATCATACCTAGATATTCTCATAACTATGCTCAATTCTGTCAATTGCTCAACAGTAATTTGTTCACCCACCGTAATACTTATGCTCTTGAGAGAAGCCACTAGTGAAACCTATGGCCCCCGGGTCTATTTTCCATCATATTAATCTCCCGACAACAAGCTATTTCTGGCGCTGTTTTTATTTTACTTTCTTTACTTTGCATCTTTATCATAAAAATACCAAAAATATTATCTTATCATATCTATCAGATCTCACTCTCGTAAGTGACCGTGTAGGGATTGACAACCCCTTATCGCGTTGGTTGCGAGGATTTATTTGTTTGTGTAGGTGCGAGGGACTCGTGCGTGGCCTCCTACTCGATTGATACCTTGGTTCTCAAAAACTGAGGGAAATACTTACGCTACTTTACTGCATCACCCTTTCCTCTTCAAGGGAAAACCAACGCAGTGCTCAAGAGGTAGCAGTGTGTTGAACACGGAGGCGCCGTCCATTCGGCGCTAGACCGGATCTTCCGCGATTTGAATCGCCGCGAGTACGACTCCATCAACCGCGTTCTCATAACGCTTCCGCTTAGCGATCTTCAAGGGTATGAAGATGCACTCCCTCTCTCTCGTTGCTAGTATCTCCTAGATTGATCTTGGTGACACGTAGGAAAATTTTGAATTATTACTACGTTCCCCAACAGTGGCATCATGAGCTAGGTCTATGCGTAGATTCTATGCACGAGTAGAACACAAAGTAGTTGTGGGCGATGATTTGTTCAATTTGCTTACCGTTACTAGTCTTATCTTGATTCGGCGACATTGTGGGATGAAGCGGCCCGGACCGACCTTACACGTACGCTTACGTGAGACAGGTTCCACCGACTGACATGCACTTGATGCATAAGGTGGCTAGCGGGTGTCTGACTCTCCCACTTTAGTCAGATCGGATTCAATGAAGAAGGTCCTTATGAAGGGTAAATAGCAATTGGCATATCACCGTTGTGGCTTTTGCGTAGGTAAGAAACGTTCTTGCTAGAAACCCATAGCGGCCACATAAACATGCAACAACAATTAGAGGAATTCTAACTTGTTTTTGCAGGGTATGCTATGTGATGTGATATGGCCAAAAGGATGTGATGAATGATATATGTGATGTATGAGATTGATCATGTTCTTGTAATAGGAATCACAACTTGCATGTCGATGAGTATGACAACCGGCAGGAGCCATAGGAGTTGTCTTAATTTATTGTATGACCTGTGTGTCAATGAAAACGCCATGTAATTACCTTACTTTACTGCCAACCGTTAGCCATAGTAGTAGAAGTAATAGTTGGCGAGAAAACTTCATGAAGACACAATGATGGATATCATGGTGTCATGCCGGTGACAAAGGTGATCATGCCGCGCCTCGAAGATGGAGATAAAAAGGCGCAAGATGATATTGGCCATATCATGTCACTTTATGATTTGCATGTGATGTCTGTCATGTTACATCTTATTTGCTTAGAACGACAGTAGCATAAATAAGATGATCCCTTTCTAAAATTTCAAGAATGTGTTCCCCCTAACTGTGCACCGTTGCGAAGGTTCGTTGTTTCGAAGCACCACGTGATGATCGGGTGTGATAGATTCTAACGTTCGCATAC
Source organism: Triticum aestivum (assembly GCF_018294505.1). Taxonomy (NCBI): domain Eukaryota; kingdom Viridiplantae; phylum Streptophyta; class Magnoliopsida; order Poales; family Poaceae; genus Triticum; species Triticum aestivum. Next base: position 528,065,182 of record NC_057802.1, on the reverse strand, counting down.
AACGGGTGCAAGCCAGATTTACACATGCGAAACACTTATGTTGACTTGACGAGCCTAGCATGTACAGACATGGCCTCGGAACACAAGAGACCGAAAGGTCGAACATGAGTCGTATAGTAGATACGATCAACATGGAGATGTTCACCGTTGATGACTAGTCCGTCTCACGTCATGATCGGACACGGCCTAGTCGATTCGGATCATGTATCACTTAGATGACTAGAGGGATGTCTATCTAAGTGGGAGTTCATTAAATAATTTGATTAGATGAACTTAATTATCATGAACATAGTCTAAATTGTCTTTGCAAGTTGTGTTGTGGATTAATAGCTCACGCTTTAGCTCCTTGTTTTAATATGTTCCTAGAGAAATACTAAGTTGAAAGATATTGTAAGCAATTCTGCGGACTAGGGCCGTAGTCTGAGGATTGTCCTCACTGCTACATAGAAGGCTTCTCTCCTTAATTCACCGCTCGGTGTGCCAACCCCTCTGGCGTCGTTTGTGGATGTTGTGAACATCTGGCAGAAACGTTCTGATGACTGCCTGATAGTTTAGTGCGCCATGCTTTACGGCTTAGAGTCGGGGCTCCAAAAGCGTTTTGAACGACATGGAACATATGAGATGTTCTAAGAGCTGAAATTAGTATTTCAGGCTCATGCCCGTGTTGAGAGGTGCGAGACCTCTGACAAGACCTTTGCCTACAAGATGGAGGAGAATAGCTCAGCTAGTCAGCATGTGCTTAGAATGTCTGGGTACTTCAATCACTTGAATCAAGTGGGAGTTAATCTTCCAGAGAGTGATTGATAAAAGTTCTCCAGTCACTATCACCAAGCTACTAGAGTTTTGTGATGAACTATAACATGCAAAGGAAGATGATCCCGGAGCTGTTCGTCGTGCTTAAGGCCGTAAAGGTAGAAATCAAGAAGGAGCATCAAGTGTTGATAGTTAACAAGACCACTGGTTTCAAAGAAGGGCAAGGGCAAGAAGGGGAAACTTCATGAATGGAAAGCCAGTTGCCGCTCAAGTGAAGAAACCCAAGAAGCCAAACCCGAGACGAAGTGCTTCTATTAGGGGAACGGTCACTAGTAGCGGAACTGCCTCAAATACTTGGTAGATAAGAAGGCTGGAAACTTCAATGAAAGTATATTTGATATATGTGTTATTGATGTGTACCTTACTAGTACTCCTAGTAGCACATGGGTATTAGATACCGGTTCAGTTGCTAATATTGGTAACTCGAAACAAAAGCTATGGAATAAACAGAGACTAGCTAAGGGCGAGTTGACGATGTGTGTTGGAAATGTTTCCAAGGATGATATGATCACCATCGCACACTCCCTCTACCTTCGGGATTAGTATTGAACCCAGATAAATGTTGTTTGCATTGGTGTCTGCGTTGAGCATGAACATGATTAGATCATGTTTATTGCAATACAGTTATTCACTTAAGTAAGAGAATAATGGTTATTCTGTTTGTATGGATAACACCTTCTATGGTCATGCACCCAATGTGAATGGTTTATTGAATCTCGGTCGTAGTGATACACATGTTCATAACATTGGTGCTAAAAGATGTAGAGTTGATAATGATAGTACCACTTTCTTGTGGCACTGCCGCTTAGGTCATATTGGTGTAAAGCGCATGAAGAACCTCCATGCTAATGGACTTTTGGAGTCAGTTGATTTTGAATCACCTGACACATGCGAACCATGCCTCATAGGCAAGATGACTAAAACCCCGTTTTCTGGAACAATGGAACGGGCAAGTGACTTGTTGGAAATCACACATGTTGATGTGTGCGGTCCGATGAGTGTTGACGCACGCAGTGGATATCCTTATTTTCTCACCTTCACCGACGAATTGAGTAGATATGGGTATATTTACTTAATGAAGCATAAGTCTGAAACGTTTGAAAAGTTCAAGCAATTTCAGAGTGAAGTTGAGAATCATCATACCAAGAAGATCAAGTTCCTACGATCTGATCAAGGGGAGAGTATCTGAGTTGAGTTTGGCAATCACTAAAGACAAGGTGGAATCGTTCCATAGTTGACGCCACCTGGAACACCATAGCGTAATGGTGTGTCCGAATGTCGTAATCGTACCCTATTGGATATGGTGCGATCTATGATGTCTCTTACCGATCTACCGCTATCATTTTGGGGTTATGCATTAGAGACAATTACATTCACTTTAAATAGGGCACCATCTAAGTCCGTGGAGACAACACCGTATGAACTATGGTTTAGAAAGAAACCTAAGTTGTTGTTTCTTAAGGTTTGGGGCTACGATGCTTATGTCGATAGGCTTCGGCCAGAAAAGCTCGAACCCAAAGCGGAAATTGTGTCTTCATAGAATACCCAAACAATACGATTGGGTATACCTTCTATCTCAGATCTGAGGGCAAAGTGTTTGTCGTTAGGAACAGGTCCTTTCTCAAGAAAGAGTTTCTCTCGAAAGAATTGAGTGGGAGGAAGATAGAACTTGATGAGGTTGTTGAACCTTTACTTCAACCAGAGAATAGCAGCACAGAAAGATGTTTCTGTGGCACCTACCTCAGTTGAAGAGAAAGCTAATGATGATGATCATAGAGCTTCAGATCAAGTTACTATCGAACCTCGTAGGTCAACAAGGGTGTGTACAACTTCTGATTGGTAACCCTGTCTTAAAGGTCATGTTGTTGGACAACGATGAACCTATGAGCTATGGAGAAGCGATGGTGGGCCCGGATTCGAACAAATGGCTGGAAGCCATGAAATTCGAGATAGGATCCATGTATGAGAACAAAGTATGGACTTTGGTGGACTTGCCCGATGATCGGCAAGCCATTGAGAATAAATGGATCTTTAAGAAGACAGATGCTGATGGTAATGTCACCATTTATGAAGCTCGACTTGTCTCAAAGAAGTTTCCGACAAGTTCAAGGAGTTGACTATGATGAGACTTTCTTGATCATAGCCATGCTAAAGTCTGTTTAATTATGTTAGCAGTTGCTGCATTTTGATTTACGAAATCAGACAGATGGATGTCAAAACAAAGTTTCCTTGATGGTTTCCGTGAGGAAAGGCTGTATGTGATACAACCATAAGGTTTTGTTGATCCTAAGGATGCTAAAAGGTATGCAAACTCTAGCGATCCTTCTATGGACTGGAGCAAGCATCTCGGAGTTGGATATATGCTTTTGATGAGGTGATCAAAGCATTTGGGTTTATACAAAGTTTGCAAGAACCTAGTATTTGCAATAAAGTGAGTGGGAGCACTACAACATTTTGATAACTATATATGGATGACATATTGTTGATCAGAAATGATGTAGAATTTCTGGAAAGCATAAAGGGTTGTTTGAATGGAGTTTTTCAAAGGAAGACCTGTGTAAAACTGCTTACATGTTGGGTATCAAGATCTATAGAGATAGATCAAGACGCCTGATAATACTTTCACCGAGCACATACCTTGACATGATTTTGAAGGAGTTCAAAATGGGTCAGTCAAAGAAGGAGTTCTTGCCTGAGTTGTAAGGTGTGAATTTTAGTAAGACTCAAAGCTCGACCACGGCAGAAGAAAGAGAAAGGACGAAAGTCATCCCCTATGCCTTAGCCATAGGCTCTATACGATATGCCATGCTGTGTACCGCGATGTGCCTTGCCATGTGTCTGGCAAGGGGGTATAAGAGTGATCCAGGAGTGTATCATTGGACAGCGGTCAAAATTGTCCTTGAGAATAAGGAAATATTTCTTGATTATGGAGGTGATGAAGAGTTCGGCGTAAAGGGTTACGTCGATGCAAGCTTTAACACCTATCCGGATGACTCTAAGTAGCAAACCGGATACGTATAGTGGAGCAACCATTTGGAATAGCTCCAAGTGGAGCATAGTAGCAACATCCACAATATGAAATAAAGATTTGCGAAGAACACACGGATCTGAATGTTGCAGACCCGTTGACTAAAACCTCTCTCGTAAGCATAACATGATCAAACCCTAGAACTCATTGAGTGTTAATCACATGGTGATGTGAACTAGATTATTGACTCTAGTAAACTCCCGGGTGTTAATCACATGGCGATGTGAACTAGATTATTGACTCTAGTAAACTCTTGGGTGTTAGTCACATGGCGATGTGAACTATGAGTGTTGATCACATGGCGATGTGAACTAGATTATTGACTCTAGTGCAAGTGGGAGACTGTTGGAAATATGCCCTAGAGGAAATAACAAAATGGTTATTATTATATTTCCTTGTTCATGATAATTGTCTATTGTTCATGCTATAATTGTATTGACGGGAAACCGTAATACATGTGTGAATACATAGATCACAACATGTCCCTAGTAAGCCTCTAGTTGACTAGCTCGTTGATCAATAGATGGTCATGGTTTCCTGGCCATGGACATTGGATGTCGTTGATAACGGGATCACATCATTAGGAGAATGATGTGATGGACAAGACCCAATCCTAAGCATAGCACAAGATCGTGTAGTTCGTTTGCTAGAGCTTTTCTAATGTCAAGTATCATTTCCTTAGACCATGAGATTGTGCAACTCCCAGATACCGTAGGAGTGCTTTGGGTGTATCAAACGTCACAACGTAACTGGGTGGCTATAAAGGTGCACTACAGGTATCTCCGAAAGTGTCTGTTGGGTTGGCACGAATCGAGACTGGGATTTGTCACTCTGTATGACGAAGAGGTATCTTTGGGCCCACTCAGTAATGCATCATCATAATGAGCTCAATGTGACTAAGGAGTTAGCCACGGGATCATGCGTTACGGAACGAGTAATGAGATTGAACGAGGTATGGGGATACCGACGATCGAATCTCGGGCAACTAACATAACAATGGACAAAGGGAATTGTATACGGGATTGATTGAATCCCCGACATCGTGGTTCATCGAATGAGATCATGGTGCAACGTGTGGGAGACAATATGGGTATCCAGATCCCGCTATTGGTTATTGGCCGGAGAGGTGTCTCGGTCATGTCTGCATGGTTCCCGAACCCGTAGGGTCTACACACTTAAGGTTCGGTGACGCTAGAGTTGTTATGGGAAATAGTATGTGGTTACCGAAGGTTGTTCGGAGTCCCGGATGAGATCCCGGACGTCACGAGGACTTCCGAAATGGTCCGGAGGTGAAGATCGGTATATTGGACGAAGGGTATTGGAGTCCGGAAGTGTTCCGGGGGTACCAGGCTATGGCCAGCATGTCCGAAAGGGGTTTCGGAGGCCCCGGCAAGCGTTGGGGGGCCTTATGGGCCAAAGGGGAAGGGGCAAACCAGCCCACTAAGGGGCTGTGCGCCCCTCCCAACCCCTCTCACGTAACCAGGAGAGGTGGGGGCGCCTCCCCTAGGGCAGCCGCCCCTCCTGGCTTGGGGGGCAAGTCTCCTAGGGGTGGGGGCGCCCAAAACCCATCTAGGGTTTCCCCTTGGCCGTCGCCCCCTCTCCCCTTCTCCTATAAATAGTGGGGGGGGTGGGAGGGCTGCCAGGCACCCCTTCCCCAGGCGCAACCCCTCCCTCCTCCAACATCTCCTCCTCCTCCATAGTGCTTGGCGAAGCCGTGCCGGAGAACCACGAGCTCCATCGCCACCACTCTGTCGTGCTGCCGGAGTTTTCCCTCAACTTCTCCACTCCCCTTGCTGGATCAAGAAGGAGGAGACGTCCCTGGGCTGTACGTGTGTTGAACGCAGAGGCGCCGTCCACGGCGCTAGATCGGATCTTCATCGATTTGAATGGCCGCGAGTACGACTCCATCAACCGCGTTCTTGTAACGCTTCCGCTTAGCGATCTTCAAGGGTATGAAGATGCACTCCCTCTCTCTTGTTGCTAGTATCTCCTAGATTGATCTTGGTGACACGTAGGAAAATTTTGAATTATTACTACGTTCCCCAACAAGACCAAGCCATCGACCGTGTCATATGCTAGTCTAGTTGGCTGCGCGTCCACACAGCCCTTTCGACAAGGGACCTTTTAGGACAGTCATCGTACAATGCATAGTCCCACAAACAAGTCACGTACTTGGCGATACACATCATTGATAATGTCCAAGGACTATATTCATAAACACATAGGATATCATCATACATGATTGCCTCTAGGGCATATCTCCAACAATCCATGCGTAGCACTGCCTTGAGAGCTTTGTTGTCGATCTTCCTTTGCAGTGGTGCGGGCTCGCGCGAAGGTGCTCCGGCTCAAGCTAGATGGTATAAGCTCGATAGCCCACTTCGCGATATGATCTATGGCATCCCGGTTGTTGATCATGTCACCTTGTAAGTGCATCTAGTGCCATCCCTAGTTGGTTTTGGAGTATTAACGACAAACATAGTTGAGGGACTAATGTGTTTGTGAGAATTGCAGGATAACACAGGTAGTAGTCCCTCATTGATTCGGTTTTCCTACCAGACTGATGTGATGCTCTAGTCAAATCCTATGTCTTCAAGCGAAGACAATGAGAGCAAATCTTATCCAGAGTTGGATTAGTCAGCTTTGCTTGTAGCCCAACACTACTGCAGGAGACTGCTAACGTGACACTACGATCAGAGACCGTTTGCCGAAACCGTGTGCGATGCAATAATCGCAAACGGTGGTGTAAAAAACCCGTCAAAAAAGGTGCAAGACATTTGCAATGGCGGAGCCATCAAACATGGTTCAGATTTTAGTTGCGTGTGTGATGCAGGACACACGGTTAATCCATTCAAACTGTCTGCGATGAGGCAGAACAACAGAAACGGGCAACCATAACAATGTGTGTGCAATGCAGGACACACGGTTAATCCATTCGAACTGTTTGCGATGAGCTAGAACAACAGAAACTGGCAGCCATATCAATGTGTGTGCGATATACGGCATATGGTTAACTCGGACGAACTGTTTTCGATTAGGGAACACCACAACAACGGTTCAACTTACCAAGATGTGTGTGATATGCGGCATACCGTTCACATGGATGAACTGTTTGCAATGAGCCAAAAGAACACAAACGAGTCGTGTAAACAAGATGTGTGTGATGTTGGAAATATGCCCTAGAGGCAATAATAAATAGGTTATTATTATATTTCCTTGTTCATGATAATCGTTTATTATCCATGCTAGAATTGTATTGATAGGAAACTCATATACATGTGTGGATACATAGACAACAACATGTCCCTAGTAAGCCTCTAGTTGACTAGCTCGTTGATCAATAGATGGTTACGGTTTCCTGACCATGGACATTGGATGTCGTTGATGACGGGATCATATCATTAGGAAAATGATGTGATGGACAAGACCCAATCCTAAGCCTAGCACAAGATCGTGTAGTTCGTTTGCTCAGAGCTTTTCTAATGTCAAGTATCATTTCCTTAGACCATGAGATTGTGTAACTCCCGGATACCGTAGAAATGCTTTGGGTGTACCAAACGTCACAACGTAACTGGGTGACTATAAAGGTGCACTACAGGTATCTCCGAAAGTGTCTGTTGGGTTGGCACGAATCGAGACTGGGATTTGTCACTCCGTGTAAACGGAGAGGTATCTCTGGGCCCACTCAGTAGGACATCATCATAATGTGCACAATATGTGACCAAGGAGTTGATCACGGGATGATGTGAGTTACGGAACGAGTAAAGAGACTTGCCGGTAACGAGATTGAACAAGGTATCGGGATACCGACGATCGAATCTCGGGCAAGTAACATACCGCTAGACAAAGGGAATTGAATACGAGGTTGATTGAATCCCCGACATCATGGTTCATCCGATGAGATCATCGTGGAACATGTGGGAGCCAACATGGGTATCCAGATCCCGCTGTTGGTTATTGACCGGAGAACGTCTCGGTCATGTCTGCATGGTTCCCGAACCCGTAGGGTCTACACACTTAAGGTTCGATGACGCTAGGGTTATCGGGAATAGATATACGTGGTTACCGAATGTTGTTCGGAGTCCCGGATGAGATCCCGGACGTCACGAGGAGTTCCGAAATGGTCCGGAGGTAAAGATTTATATATGGGAAGTCCTGTTTTGGTCACCGAAAAAGTTTCGGGTGATGTCGGTAATGTACCGGGACCACCGAGAGGGTCCCGGGGGTCCACCAAGTGGGGCCACCAGCCCCAGAAGGCTGCGTGGGCCAAGTGTGGGAGGGGACCAGCCCCAGGTGGGCTGGTGCGCCCCCCGACCAAGGCCCAAGGCGCATGGGAGAGTGGGAGGGGGCAAACCCTAGGTCCAGATGGGCCTTAAGGCCCACCCTAGTGGCGCCCCCCTCTCCTCCCCTTGGCCGCCTCCCTAGATGGGATCTAGGGCTGGCCGCCACCCCTTGGGGTGGGAACCCTAGAGGGGGCGCAGCCCCCTCCCCCCTATATATAGTTGAGGTCTAGGGCTTCCCAACACATGAGTTTTCCTGTCTCTCTTTCGGCGCAGTCCTACCCCTCTCCCTCCTCCTCCTCTCCCGGGGTGCTTGGCGAAGCCCTGCGGGATTGCCACGCTCCTCCATCACCACCACGCCGTCGTGCTGCTGCTGGACGGAGTCTTCCCCAACCTCTCCCTCTCTCCTTGCTGGATCAAGGCGTGGGAGATGTCACCGTGCTGCACGTGTGTTGAACGCGGAGGCACCGTTCTTCGGTGCTTAGATCGGAATCAACCGCGATCTGAATCACTACGAGTACGACTCCTTCATCCGCGTTCTTGCAATGCTTCCGCATCGCAATCTACAATGGTATGTAGATGCACTCCCCTTCCCCTCGTTGCTAGATTACTCCATAGATTGATCTTGGTGATGCGTAGAAAATTTTGAATTTCTGCTACGTTCCCCAACAGTGGCATCATGAGCTAGGTCTATGCGTAGTTTCTATGCACGAGTAGAACACAAAGTAGTTGTGGGCGTAGATGTTGCCAATTCTTCTTGCCGCTACTAGTCTTATCTTGTTTCGGCGGCATTGTGGGATGAAGCGGCCCGGACCGACCTTACACGTACGCTTACGTGAGACAGGTTCCACCGACTGACATGCACTAGTTGCATAAGGTGGCTAGCGGGTGTCTGTCTCTCCCACTTTAGTCGGAACGGATTTGATGAAAAGGGTCCTTATGAAGGGTAAATAGAAATTGGCATATCACATTGTGGTTTTACGTATGTAAGAAACGTTCTTGCTAGAAACCTATACAAGCCACGTAAAAACTTGCAACAACAATTAGAGGACGTCTAACTTGTTTTTGCAGCATGTGCTATGTGATGTGATATGGCCAGAAGATATGATGAATGATATATGTGATGTATGAGATTGATCATATTCTTGTAATAGGGATCACGACTTGCATGTCGATGAGTATGACAACCGGCAGGAGCCATAGGAGTTGTCTTTATTTTTTTGTATGACCTGCATGTCATTGAATAACGCCATGTAAATTACTTTACTTAATTGCTAAGCGCGTTAGCCATAGAAGTAGAAGTAATCGTTGGCGTGACAACTTCATAAAGACACAATGATGGAGATCATGATGATGGAGATCATGGTGTCATGCCGGTGACGAAGATGATCATGGTGCCCCGAAGATGGAGATCAAAGGAGCAAAATGATATTGGCCATATCATGTCACTCTTTGATTGCATGTGATGTTTATCATGTTTTGCATCTTATTTGCTTAGAACGACGGTAGTAAGTAAGATGATCCCTCACTAAAATTTCAAGAGACGTGTTCCCCCTAACTGTGCACCGTTGCGAAGGTTCGTTGTTTCGAAGCACCACGTGATGATCGGGTGTGATAGATTCTAACGTTCGAATACAACGGGTGTTGACGAGCCTTGCATGTACCGACATGGCCTCGGAACACATGCGAAACACTTAGGTTGACTTGACGAGCCTAGCATGTACAGACATGGCCTCGGAACACAAGAGACCGAAAGGTCGAACATGAGTCGTCATGTAGATGCGATCAACATGGAGATGTTCACCGATGATGACTAGTCCGTCTCACGTGATGATCGGACATGGCCTAGTTTGACTCGGATCATGTATCACTTAGATGACTAGAGGGATGTCTATCTGAGTGGGAGTTCAATAATCAGATTAACTTCATTATCATGAACATAGTCAAAAGGTCTTTGCAAATTATGTCATAGCTTGCGCTTTAGTTCTACTGTTTAAGATATGTTCCTAGAGAAAATGTAGTTGAAAATTGATAGTAGCAATTATGCGGACTGGGTCCGTAAACTGAGGATTGTCCTCATTGCTGCACAGAAGGCTTATGTCCTTAATGCACCGCTCGGTGTGCTGAACCTCAGCGTCGTCTGTAGATGTTGCGGAACATCTGACATACACGTTTTGATAACTACGTGATAGTTCAGTGCGTAATGCTAACGGTTTAGAATTGTGGCACCAAAGACGGTTTTTGAAACGTCGCAGAACATATGAGATGTTCCGAAGACTGAAATTGGGATTTCAAACTAGTGCCCACGTCAAGAGGTATGAGACCTCTGACAAGTTTCTTAAGCCTGCAAACTGAGGGAGAAAAGCTCAATCGTTGAGCATGTGCTTAGATTGTCTGAGTACTACAATCGCTTGAATCGAGTGGGAGTTAATCTTCCAGATAAGATAGTGATGGTTCTCCATAGTCGCTGCCACCAAGCTATTAGAGCTTCGTGATGAACTATAACATATCAAGGATAGATATGATGATCCTTGAGCAACTCGCGATGTTTGACACCGCGAAAGTAGAAATCAAGAAGGAGCATCAATTGTTCATGGTTAGTAAAACCACTAGTTTCTAGAAGGGCAAGGGCAAAAGGGATACTTCATGAAACAGCAAATCATTTACTGCTCTAGTGAAGAATCCCAAGGTTGAACCCAAACCCGAGACTAAGTGCTTCTTTAATGAGGGGAACGATCACTGAAGCAGAACTACCCTAGATACTTGGTAGATGAGAAGGCAGGCAAGGTCGACAGAAGTATATTGGATATACATTATATGAGTGTGTACTTTACTAGTACTCCTAGCAGCACCAGGGTATTAGATACCGGTTCGGTTGCTAAGTGTTAGTAACTCGAAATAAAAGCTGCGGAATAAATGGAGACTAGCTAAAGGTGAGATGACGATATGTGTTGGAAGTGTTTCCAAGGTTGATGTGATCAAGCATCGCATGCTCCCTCTACCATCGAGATTTGGTGTTTGCGTTGAGCATGATTGGATTATGTTTATCGCAATATGGTTATTCATTTAAGGAGAATAATGGTTACTCTGTTTATTTGAATAATACCTTCAATGGTCTTGCACCTAAAATGAATCTCGATCGCAGTGATACACATGTTCGTGCCAAAAGATATAAAATAGTAATGATAGTACCACATACTTGTGGCACTGCCATTTGAGTCATATTGGTATAGAACGCATGAAGAAGCTCCATGTAGATGGATCTTTGGACTCACTCGTTTTTGAAAAGATTGAGACATGCGAACCATGTCTATTGGTATATATATATGCATGAAGAAACTCCATGCAGATGGATCGTTTGGACTCACTTGATTTTGAATCACTTGAGACATGCAAATCATACCACATGGGCAAGATGACTGAAAGGCCTCGTTTTCAGTAAGATGGAACAAGAGAGCAACTTGTTGGAAGTAATACATTTTGATGTGTGCAGTCCAATGAGTGCTGAGGCATGCAGTGGATATCGTTATGTTCTTACTTCACAGAAGATTTGAGTAGATGCTGAGTGTATTTACTTGATGAAACACAAGTCTGAATTATTGAAAGGTTCAAGTAATTTCAGAGTGAAGTTGAAGATCGTCGTGACAAGAGGATAAAATGTCTGTGATATGATCATAGAGATGAGTATCTGAGTTACGAGTTTGGCACACAATTAAGACATTGTGGAAAGTGTTTCACAATTAATATCGCCAGGAACACCATAGTGTGATGGTGTGTCCGAACATCATAACTGCACCCTATTGGATATGGTGCATACCATGATGTCTCTTATTGAATTACCACTATCGTTTATGGGTTAGGCATTAGAGATAACCGCATTCACTTTAAAAGGGGCACCACGCAATTCCGTTGAGACGACACCGTTTAGAGAAACCTAAGTTGTCGTTTCTTAAAAGTTTGGGGCTGCGATGCTTATGTGAAAAAGTTTCAGGCTGATAAGCTCGAACCCAAAGCGGATAAATGCGTCTTCATAGAATACCTCCTATTTCAGATCTGGAAGCAAAAGTAATTGCTTCTAGAAACATGTCCTTTCTCGAGGAAATGTTTCTCTCGAAAGAATTGAGTGGGAGGATGGTGGAGACTTGATAAGGTTATTGAACCGTCACTTCAACTAGTGTGTAGCAGGGCACAGGAAGTTGTTCCTGTGGCACCTACACCAATTGAAGTGGAGCTTATGATAGTGATCATGAAACTTTGGATCAAGTCACTACCAAACCTCGTAGGACGACGAGGATGCGTAATACTTCAGAGTAGTACGTGATCCTGTCTTGGAAGTCATGTTGTTGGACAACGATGAACCTATGAGCTATGGAGAAGCGATGGTGGGCCCATATTCCGACAAATGGTTAGAAGCCATGGTATCCGAGATAAATGGATCTTTAAGAAGAAGACGGACGTGGACGGTAATGTTACCGTCTATGAAGCTCGACTTGTGGCAAAGAGTATTTTCACAAGTTCAAGGAGTTGACTACGATGAGATTTTCTCATCCGTAGCGATGCTTAAGTTCGTCGGAATCATGTTAGCATTAGCTACATTTATGAAATCTGGCAGATGGATGTCAAAACAAGTTTCCTTACCAGTTTTCGTAAGGAAAGGTTGTATGTGATACAATCAGAAAGGTTTTATCGATCCTAAGGATGCTGAAAGGTATGCTAGCTCCAGCGATCGTTCCATGGATTAGAGCAAGCATCTCGGAGTCAGAATATACGCTTTGATGGAGTGATCAAAGTTTTTGGGTTTATACAAAGTTTGTTAGAAACTTGTATTTACAATAAAGTGAGTGGGAGCGCTACAACATTTCTGATAAGTATATGTGAATGACATATTGTTGATCCGAAATGATGTAAAATTTCTGGAAAGCACAAAGGGTTGTTTGAAAGGAGTTTTTCAAAGGAAGACCTGGATAAAGCTGCTTACATATAGGGCATCAAGATCTATAGAGATAGATCAAGACGCCCGATGATACTTTCAAAGAACGCACACCTTGACATGATTTTGAAAGAGTTCAAAATAGATCAGCAAAGAAGGAGTTCTTGGCTGTGTTACAAGGTGTGAGTATTGAGTAAGACTCAATACCTGACCACAGCAGAAGAGAGAAAGGACGAAGGTCGTCCCCTATGCTTTAGACGTAGGCTCTACAGTATGCTATGCTGTGTACCGCACTTGAAGTGTGCCTTGCCATGAGTTGGTCAAGGGGTACAATAGTGATCCGGGAATGGATCACATGACAGCGGTCGAACTTATCCTTAGTACCTAGTGGACTAAGGAATTTTCTCGATTATGGAGGTGAAAGGGAGTTCGTCGTAAAGGGTTACGTCGATGCGAACTTTGACACTAATCCGGATGACTCTGAGTAGTAAACCGGATTCGTATAGTAGAGCAATTATTTGAAATGGCTCCAAATAGCGCGTGGTAGCATCCACAAGATGACATAGATATTCGTAAAGCACACATGGATCTGAAAGGTTCAGAACCGTTGACTAATAACCTCTCTCACAAGCATAACATGATCAAACCAGAGCTCATTGAGTGTTAATCACATAGAGATGTGAACTAGATTGTTGACTCTAGTAAACTCTTTGGATGTTGGTCACATGGTGATGTGACCTATGAGTGTTAATCACATGGTGATGTGAACTAGATTATTGACTCTAGTGAAAGTGGGAGACTATTGGAAATATGCCCTAGAGGCAATAATAAATAGGTTATTATTATATTTCCTTGTTCATGATAATCGTTTATTATCCATGCTAGAATTGTATTGATAGGAAACTCAGATACATGTGTGGATACATAGACAACAACATGTCCCTAGTAAGCCTCTAGTTGACTAGCTCGTTGATCAATAGATGGTTACGGTTTCCTGACCATGGACATTGGATGTCGTTGATAACGGGATCATATCATTAGGAGAATGATGTGATGGACAAGACCCAATCCTAAGCCTAGCACAAGATCGTGTAGTTCGTTTGCTCAGAGCTTTTCTAATGTCAAGTATCATTTCCTTAGACCATGAGATTGTGTAACTCCCGGATACCGTAGGAATGCTTTGGGTGTACCAAACGTCACAACGTAACTGGGTGACTATAAAGGTGCACTATAGGTATCTCCGAAAGTGTCTGTTGGGTTGGCACGAATCGAGACTGGGATTTGTCACTCCGTGTAAACGGAGAGGTATCTCTGGGCCCACTCGGTAGGACATCATCATAATGTGCACAATATGTGACCAAGGAGTTGATCACGGGATGATGTGAGTTACGGAACGAGTAAAGAGACTTGCCGGTAACGAGATTGAACAAGGTATCGGGATACCGACGATCGAATCTCGGGCAAGTAACATACCGCTAGACAAAGGGAATTGAATACGGGGTTGATTGAATCCCCGACATCGTGGTTCATCCGATGAGATCATCATGGAACATGTGGGAGCCAACATGGGTATCCAGATCCCGCTGTTGGTTATTGACCGGAGAACGACTCGGTCATGTCTGCATGGTTCCCGAACCCGTAGGGTCTACACACTTAAGGTTCGATGACGCTAGGGTTATAGGGAATAGATATACGTGGTTACCTAAGGTTGTTCGGAGTCCCGGATGAGATCCCGGACGTCACGAGGAGTTCCGGAATGGTCCGGAGGTAAAGATTTATATATGGGAAGTCCTGTTTTGGTCACCGGAAAAGTTTCGGGTGATGTCGGTAATGTACCGGGACTACCGGGAGGGTCCCGGGGGTCCACCAAGTGGGGCCACCAGCCCCAGAAGGCTGCGTGGGCCAAGTGTGGGAGGGGACCAGCCCCAGGTGGGCTGGTGCGCCCCCCGACCAAGGCCCAAGGCGCATGGGAGAGTGGGAGGGGGCAAACCCTAGGTCCAGATGGGCCTTAAGGCCCACCCTAGTGGCGCCCCCCCTCTCCTCCCCTTGGCCGCCTCCCTAGATGGGATCTAGGGCTGGCCGCCACCCCTTGGGGTGGGAACCCTAGAGGGGGCGCAGCCCCCTCCCCCCTATATATAGTTGAGGTCTAGGGCTGCCCAACACATGAGTTTTCCTGTCTCTCTTTCGGCGCAGTCCTACCCCTCTCCCTCCTCCTCCTCCTCTCCCGGGGTGCTTGGCGAAGCCCTGCGGGATTGCCACGCTCCTCCATCACCACCACGCCGTCGTGCTGCTGCTGGACGGAGTCTTCCCCAACCTCTCCCTCTCTCCTTGCTGGATCAAGGCGTGGGAGACGTCACCGGGCTGCACGTGTGTTGAACGCGGAGGCACCGTTCTTCGGTGCTTAGATCGGAATCAACCGCGATCTGGATCGCTACGAGTACGACTCCTTCATCCGCGTTCTTGCAACGCTTCCGCATCGCGATCTACAATGGTATGTAGATGCACTCCCCTTCCCCTCATTGCTAGATTACTCCATAGGTTGATCTTGGTGATGCGTAGAAAATTTTGAATTTCTGCTACGTTCCCCAACATGTGATACGTGGCAAACAACCGACTCGGATGAACTGTTTGCGATGAGAAATTACAACACAAACGGTCAATGCAGTTACTTCGTGTGCGACTTTGTGTGTACAAAAAATATTAAAAAAAATGCAAACTAGTTGCTTGCGGTGGCGGAGTATCGCAGACGATGCGTCTGCGAGTACTCGTGTGCGATGATTAGTATGTTACACATATGTTTCCTTATGTTAACATGTGTGTGAATTTGCAATATGGACAGTTAATATGCAAATGCCTTCTGGACATCGGGCACATGCTTAAACTCAGTGAACTGTGTACGATACTAATACTTTCCATGAAAATTTATGATCTTGGGTAACATCATTTGAGTAACATATATATAGTGGTTACACTATTCGACAAAAGGAGGATCCTCGTAACACGGTTTTGACAACCATGTGGTCCATATCAACATACTTAACATAGTAACAACTATCACATTTTAAGGGCTAAGGGCAACAACCATATGGTCCATATGTACATACTTAACATATATATTAGCAGCTAGCACATTTGAAGAGGATGAGGGCCAACAACCACAACAATCCACTGGAAGCAGCTTGATCACGGCGACTCGGCATCTTGTCAATGAAAAGGAAGAGCCCTCCTGTGCCTTGGTAGAGCATGAGTAGAATAATGTCTCCAATTTTCCAATATGGATGCATTGCCACGAGAAGCGAGAACTTGTTAATTTTAATGGTTCCATTTTTGCGGGAAATGCAGTACCTTGCAGTCACTTTGGCGTTATTAGCAGGCACGAGTGTAATTCGACCACACCAGAAAATCGATCCAGGAACTGCTACAGGGGGCAATTTCTGTTGACATTTAGAATAAAAACAATTGTAACATATCGTTGAAGATATATATAGTTTATGAGCATCAACATTAAAATAAGACTTTTTACTAGCGCTTTGTGCACACAATTGGTCTTGTTCAGTGTGTGCACCATAGGTCTAATTAATCCCATCCAAAATCCCGCGTTCATACGCTATGCTATCTCTGTCAGATTATCAACAAAGTTTATGACATGCTTCAAGTCCTTCCAGTAAAATTTGGTACGCTTAGTAACATACAGATCGTTCACTATGCATCCAACATATCCTGCTTAAAAGGTGCAAAGGTATTATTTATTCAGAACATGGCAGAAGAATATATAGTGCGCATAAATTGGTAAATAGAATTTGTTGCTGCCTAGGAACGGAGTCAGAATATGATATCACAATTGGTTGCTTAAATAGTGATCAATTGGTTGCTTAAATAGTAATATGACAGCAAGGAGAAAGTTGAAAGGACACTAACCTCGATCAGACTTTGATCGGCTGATGATGTTGGGGAAGTAAACATCCATGTTAATTAGACCAGGCCGTGGTGCATGTACTAAACTTTTATTGCCAGCTTTCAGTTCATAACACTTAGAAATTTTTCTCCAAAGGTCCGCATTAAAATAGGAGTGACCATCTTTATCAAGTTTTACACTAACCGTTATTGTAAATCCATGCTGCGTTGTCAATATGACATCCTGGGAGTCATCAGCAAAGTAAAGCCCAAGATTTCCTTCTACTCCTGTTCTTGCAAAGCAAGGGATGTACTGCTTGAAATGAAAATTAAGATCGTAAATTAGATATATTGAAATAACATAGCAAGATGCAAATATGGGAGTAACTGATAGAACAAATCCATATATATATATATATAGATGAAAGCAAAGTACAAAAATATAGAATTAAAAATAGATAATGTAACAAAGATTTGATGCAAATATATAGATAATGTAGCAACAGACGGTATATGTTCACAAATTTAGGCCATGCCGACCGTGGTAGGTTGAGATTGAACATACCGAGCGCTCCCTGAAGTCATCCGGAATGGTGAGATAGAACTTCGTTTTCGACTGGCCATGACCGCAGTTGCCCGATTTGTGCTCGCACTGTGGACACATGAATGAACACCCACGAATCAGCTAGAACAAAAATGATTCCACGGCGTTTTTCGCCGGTTGATTAACAGCGACGGATGGACTGCGATAAGAGATGAGTGAATATTTCGCTAATTAAGTTGATTACCTTCTCCATGAGAAAAATCCCCGGCCCAATCCCGCAGAAAACCCCAGTCGACCAGAGTTTAGAATGTCGGTGCAGATAGGCGGCGGAAAGCGGTGGAGGAAAAATCTGGTGCCGTTTGGAGCGTGACCTACGCCCGGCGCCAACAACCGTAGAGCTTAGGGTGCAGCGTTGCAGAGGAGTCCGCGGCGAGTGAGTGGGGACGAAGTGGGCAAGGGTTTTCTTTTCCTTTTGCATGTGTGAGTGAACACACGTGGTTCGCAGAGGCGACGGAGATGAATCGTGTGCGATAGTAAATCACCGAGATTGAATGGGAATCCAAATTTCCTTTGTCCTTCATCCATGAGTTCTTTTTTCTACGATGAACATAAACCCTGCTAATCACCGTGTTCAAATTTAACACTTTTCCGGGTTCATTTACAATATTTAGGGGATTATGTGCATTTTGTAGGCATTAATGCACATAATTCAAATTCAAACAATCGGTGCATGAAAGGGTGCACAATAACAGCCTCGAAAAACCATACTCGTGGTATTTTGTAATTTCTCAAGCCTTTTACAAGGAATGGGCAGAGATTTCAATGGAATGCGTGGCAATAGTCAACCACAAACGCGTCATTTACTGGGTTATCAACTATAGAACAATGAAATATGTGCTTGAAAAACATGACGACTGGCATGGCGCCATGGTATGGCCTCACCGTTGTTGGGGAACGTAGTAATTTCAAAATTTTCCTACGCACACGCAAGATCAAGGTGATGCATAGCAACGAGAGGGGAGAATGTGTCCACGTACCCTCATAGACCGAAAGCGGAAGCATTAGAACAACGCGGTTGATGTAGTCGTACGTCTTCACGATCCGACCGATCCAAGTACCGAAAGCATGGCACCTCCGAGTTCAGCACACGTCCAGCTCAATGACGTCCCACGAACTCCGATCCAGCAGAGCTTCGAGGGAGAGTTCCGTTAGCACGACGGCATGATGACGGTGATGATGATGCTACCGACGCAAGGTGTCGGAGTAAATGGCCATGGGTAGCCTAACCGACTCCCCCTGGCTCTTCAAGAAATTATCAGGCCATTTAAGCCTTCAAGCATACACAGCATAGGGCCGCCTTCCCCCGGCCGGCTATCCCCAGGGCCGACTCCCAGAAGGCGGCCCAGTCTCAGAAACCTTCCCCAAGAAAGCTACAAGGTGGCCGACTCCAGGAAGCCGGCCCCAAGGGGACCGACTCCCCGAAGCCGGCCATGAAGAGCGCCGACTCCCAGAAGCCGGCCAAGACCGCACCCACCAAGACTGTGTCCATATAACGGTGATAAGACGGGATGTGGTCGCAGTACGGCCCACTACCCCCGAATCCCGAAGCACGGCATTGTAGCCATGTTGGCTTCAACGTCACCCACGACAGACGCCAGTACGGCCCGCGGGCGGCGGGCCCCTTTAGCCAGAGAGACGCACGAAGGCGGCCCGGCCCCCCCTAGTCGGCCAGGGGCGTAGCCGGCCCCCAGGAGCCGGCTACCTCCCTACCTCGAAGCATGTGCCACATTAAGGAGACAAGACGAGGTAAGGCTACAGTGAGAGCTCGCAAGGCGGCTACGCTGTAGCCATGCTTACCTCGACAAAGCCCTCGTCATCAGGGGCGAGGCAACAGTGACCCGCCGCCGACAAAACCCCCAAGCGGTGGGGCCGGCCTGCCGACCAAGAAGCCGGCAGCCGGCGGGACCCACCAGTCGGCGGGCCCCAATGGCCGGCGGAGAAGCCAGCGAACACAGACACTGACTGCTGGGACCCGCGCCCAGCCGGATTACTATTGTACCCCCAGGGGTAGGCCTATATAAACCCCCCGGGGCACCCATGCAAAAGGTTGGTCTCATAGAATTACACACACCACTTAGAGAGAAAAGGAGAGCTAGCCTTGCCCTTCTTCTCCCTCTAGCCCGACAGCTCAAGGAGCGTTTGTAGCTACTCATTTCGATCTGGTGATCATGCGGAGACCCCGCAGAGCAGGACTAGGTGTGTTATCTCCACGGAGAGCCCCGAACCTGGGTAAGATTCGCCGGCGTGCATGTCTTCGCCTCATCCCGTTTCCAGGCACCGACGACATCTTATTGGCTCCCACAATGATAAGCCACCCGTTGGCATATGTCGCACCTACCACCCGACATTTGGTGCCCACCGTGGGGCCAGGCGCATCGTTGTCCGGAGACCTGTTCTGGACGGGAACCCTTTTCCTCCCTCGCGAGCGCAGCCAGCCTGCTGCGCCCAACGGCGTTTGCCCCGACGCGCTGCAAGGCGTCGATGACGCCTGCGCAGCGAGCCGCCTCGCCTATCTGCTCGGCGAGACTCGCATCTCCGACGAGCCCGCGTCCGACGCGGGCACGGACTACCCCGAGAGCCGCCTCGTCAGCCTCCTCAACCAACTTCACGTCTCCAGCGAGCCTGCTGTAGACTTGGAGTCGGTCGGCTCCACCGACCCAATGCTTGTCGACTCCGACACGGCATCGCTCGACGCCTACCCCTCCGACGTGGTAGTCTTCGACGACCCTCTCCCCCGAGCTGACAGCGGCAGCAGTGCTGTCACGGAGATGCTGGTCATCAGCCACGCCGCCAACTCGGGCGAGAATGCCCACGACGCCCTGCAAGCGGCGATGCACGACTTATCCGTCCCCATCCCGGCCGACGCCGACGCAGAGACCCTGGAGGCACGCCGCCTCGCCCTCATCGCGGAAGGCCAGAAGATAGCCTCCATGAGACGCCTCACCGAGGCTCACCAGCGCGAAGTCGACCGCGCCGCCTTTGGCACGCCGCCTCATGGCGGGCCGAGCCGAGCCGGTTTCGTCCAGAAGCGCGGCGCGGCTATCGCCAGCATGCTGGGGGCAGACCGCCCCGTCTACGCCACCCCGCTCGAGAATCTGCGAGCTGCTCAGGCGGCTGCTGAAGAGCTAAATGGGCTGCGAGCCGATGAGCTCCCCTACATGACAAGGTGAATCCAGCAGCTGATCGACGCAGCCGCAGAACGGCACGAAGCCGGCGCCCGCGCTGAGAGTCCTCCCCCGCACAGAGAGCACGCCGCGACATCCCGATCGCCGACTGCAAGCGGTGCCCGCGCGAGGAAAGACAAGGAGCCGGCTGCTAGCCGCAGCCGGACTCGGATCACCATCGAGCGCGACGTGGAAGGCCGCCCTCGAGCAGTGGAGCGCCAAGGAAATCCGCCTCCTCCTCCGCCTCGAGGGGAGAGATATCCCACCCTGCCGCCGGTCATGCATCCGACTCTTGGTGGCCAACTAGGCCACTGCGAAGGAGTCGGCGAGAACGACGCCCGCCACCGGATCGACCGCCTGGCTCGATCCCTGGTGCTAGAAGAAGAAGACGATGTCGGTCCGCCATGCTTTGGCCCCGCATCCGCGACGAGCCCTTCCCAAAGGGTTCTCGCTCCCCAGAGACACGCCCAAGTACAATGGCTCTGTGAAGCCGGAAGATTGGCTCATCAACTACTCTACTGCTGTCAGTATAGCCAACGGCAACCGGTGCGTAGCCGTGAAGTACGTCCCCCTCATGCTGCAAGGCACGGCGCGCACCTGGCTCAACAGCCTCAAGCCCTACAGCGTCAACAGCTGGCTGGACTTCTTTGAAGTCTTTGTCCGCAACTTCACCAGCACGTACAAGCGGCCTCCCAAGCCGCGCCAACTCTCCCTATGCGTCCAAGGGCCCAACGAGTCGACCCACGACTACCTCACGCGGTGGGCCGAGCTCCGCAACTCCTGCGAGGGGGTGCACGAGGTTGAGGCCATCGAGTACTTCACCGCCGGGTGCCGAGAGGGCACCCTCCTCAAGCACCGACTCCTCTGCGACGAGCTGGCTACCCTCGACGAACTGCTGATCATCGCGGACAAGTACGCCACGGCCGACTCCTCGATGAAGACCGAGCTTCGAGTAGACGCCTGTGGGAAAGTGATCGCTCCGGCTCCCAAAACGCCGGCTGGCGACTCCAATCGGCGCCCCTACCAGAATGATCACAAGCGCAAGGCCCCTATGCCGCCTTCCACCAGTCGGCAGGTGGCCACAGTTGAAGATGAGCAGCCCGAAGAACGGCCCGCTCCCAAGAAGAAGGGCGGCAGGCCGGCTTGGCAGCCGACTTTCTCCTACGAGCAGACTCTCGATGCCCCCTGCAAGTTCCACAGCGGCGCGAAGATACCTCTGGACCCGGAGAACCCGGAAAGGTTTGCTGTCATTGGGGCAAACCTGGACAGTAAATAGGAAGGCGAGCTCGTCGACTTCCTCCGTGAGAATCGAGACGTCTTTGCATGGTCCCCAAAGGACATGCCGGGTGTCCCGAAGGATTTCGCCGAGCACAAATTACACATCCGAGCCGACGCGAAGCCGGTCAAGCAGCCCCTCCGCCGACTGTCAGAAGAGAAGCGAAGAATCATAGGAGAAGAGATAGCCCGGCTCCTCGCCGCCGCCTTTATTATGGAAGTATTTTTCCCAGAGTGGCTTGCCAACCCAGTCTTGGTATTGAAGAAGAACAACAAGTGGCATATGTGTATAGACTACACCAGCCTCAACAAGGCCTGCCCCAAAGATCCGTTTGCTTTGCCACGGATTGACCAAGTGATAGACTCCACGGCCGGATGCGAGCTGTTGAGTTTTTTGGATGCCTACTCAGGGTACCATCAGATCAAGTTGGACCCAGCAGACCGCCTGAAGACTGCCTTCATCACACCATTCGGAGCTTTCTGTTACCTGACTATGACATTCGGCTTCAGGAATGCCGGTGCCACTTTTCAGTGTTGCATGCAGAAATGCCTCCTCAAGCAACTCGGCAGAAATGCCCACGTCTACGTAGACGACATTGTGGTGAAGACAGAGAAGCGCGGTACCCTGCTGGAGGACCTCAAAGAAACATTTGCCAACTTGCGCCGATTCCAGATCAAGCTCAACCCCGAGAAATGCGTGTTCGGAGTACCAGCCGGCCAGCTGCTAGGCTTTCTGGTCTCCGAACGCGGCATCGAGTGCAACCCTGTGAAGATCAAGGCCATTGAGAGGATGGAGATTCCCACCAGATTGCGAGATGTGCAGAAGTTCACTGGGTGCCTGGCCTCCTTAAACCGCTTTATCAGTCGACTAGGAGAGAAGGCTCTCCCCCTATACCGACTCATGAAGAAATCCACTCATTTCGAGTGGAATGACCAAGCCGACCAAGCCTTCCATGAGTTGAAGAAGATGCTGACCACTCCACCTGTCCTGGCGGCGCCGACTGAGAAGGAGCCCATGCTCCTCTACATTGCCGCGACTAGTCGAATGGTCAGTACAGTTGTCGTGGTCCAGCACCCGGAAGAAGGCCGAGCCCAGCTAGTCCAGAGGCCGGTGTATTATCTAAGCGAAGTACTATCCAGCTCAAAGCAAAACTACCCGCACTACTAGAAGATGTGCTATGGGGTGTACTTCACCGCCAAGAAGCTGAAGCCCTACTTCCAAGAGCATCCCATCACGGTCGTGTGCACCGCCCCGCTTGCCGAGATCATAGGCAGCCGGGATGCATCTGGCCGGGTGGCTAAATGGGCCATTGCGCTGGCACCCTACACAATCTTCTACCAACCCCGCACCGCCATCAAGTCCCAAGCATTGGCCGACTTCCTCGTCGACTGGGCCGAGACCCAGTACCTACCGCCGGCTCCCGACTCTACCCATTGGCGGATGCACTTCGATGGGTCCAAGATGCGCATCGGCTTGGGAGCCGGCATCATCCTCACCTCTCCCAAAGGCGACAAACTCAGATACACGCTGCATATCCACTTCGCCGCCTCCAACAACATGGCCGAATACGAGGCACTCATACACGGGCTCCGGGTGGCCAAAGAGCTCGGCATACGCCGGATCCTGTGCTATGGCGACTCAGACTTGGTGGTCCAGCAGTCATCTGGCGACTGGGATGCCAAGGATGCAAACATGGCGAGCTATCGATTCCTCGTCCAGCAGATCAGTGGGTACTTCAAAGGGTGCGAGTTCCTTCACGTACCACGGCCGGGAACGACCAAGCAGATGCCCTGGCGCGGATCGGTTCCACCCGACAGGCTATACCGACCGGTGTCTCTCTCCAGCGCCTCCTCAAGCCGTCCATCAAGCTGTCTCCAGAGTCGGACTCTATCTTCGTACCGCCTGCCCCCGATGCAGCCAGATCCGACTGGAGGAACCCAGCAGGCGGCACGGGGACTTCGACAACTGGCCCGGGGACTACCGTAGTCACACCCGGCTCGGGGACTTCAGAACCCGGCCCGGGGACTGCAGCAGTCGGCCCGGGGACTGCAGCAATACAAGAAGCGGTGGCCGACTCCAATTCCACGCCACCCGACCCACCCACCCGAGTCATGGTGGCCGTACTGACAGTAGAAGAAGTCACAGCTCCATCATGGGCCCAGCCCATCCTCAAATTCCTAGTCAACAGAGAGCTACCGGCTGATGAGATCTCAGCAAGACTAGTGCAACGACGAGCCGAAGCATATGCAATAATAAACAAAGAACTTGTTAAGCGCAGTGTCACTGGAGTCTTCCAGCGCTGATGAGATCTCAGCAAGACTAGTGCAACTGGCCAAGCACTTCTCCAGCCACAGATTGCAGAGCAACTGTCCGACTGGGGAGGCGGCAACCAAGGGAGGGTGGCAAATGAAACAGCAGAAGGATGAAAAGCAAAGAACAAGGGAAAGCCAAACGCATGCATAATCATATCTACATATAAAGCCCCCAACAGGCCGGCAATCAACATAGTTCGAATACACCCCCAGTGGGTGGAATTGTGCAAACTTAACAAAATATTGTTCCAAAAGTGATGAGACAGGAAAATAAAGATAGCAGACTAGACTAAAGGCGCGGTGTGGGAGCCGGGTTGGTCGGTGGAGACGGCGCCACCGGCTGGAGGAGTGGCCGGCTAGCGGGTCTCGGCTTGATCATCGTCGGCTGCAGGCGGTGCACCCGCGCGTGCCGTGTTGCTGGAGGCACGGTCAAGCTGAGGCTGACCGGCCGCTCCACCATCTAGCCCGGCATCTTCACCCTCCTCCTCCTCCTCTTCGCCCTAGTCGCTGGAGTCGATCTCCTTCGCCGAGTCTTCGCCGTCTACCGGGTTCAGCCCGAACCATTCCTCCGGCTGGGCAACACCGTTGTCGTCCACCTCAGGAGCGAAGGCGCTGGCGTCGGTGTAGTCGGCGATCGCTGAAGCCCACCGGATGATAGCCGGCCGCGCCGGCTCCAGCTCCGTGTCGGCCTGCTGCCGCCAGGTGGCCAGCTGGTCCAGACTCAGCCCGGGATACCAGGCCTTGACAAACTCTAGTGCCCGCCTGGCGCCGGACCGAGCCGTCGAAGCCTTCCAGGCCTCAAAGCGGCCGACCGCCACCTCCAGCCAGTCGGCAGTCCGACTGGGGGTGCGGGGAATCACTTCACCAGGCCAGAGAGCGGCCAACACCTGCGCCCCGACACGTTGAAGCCGGCAGAGCAGGCGATGAGCCGGCTGGAGGCGGGCCTGGATCGCCAAGAGCTGCTCCTCCAGCGACCGGCGAGTGTTTGGCGCGATCTCGGCGCCAGCCTGCCTTTGTGCCTCGTGGCGGGCCTCGATGACCTGGTTGGCGGCGGTAGAGCAGCCAGGGAAGTACTCTACGCAAGAAAGAAAGAGAAAGAAGAGAAAAACACCAAGTAAGAAAACGAGCCAAAACGGCAAGCGGCAAGCAAGGACGAAGAAGAAGGCGGCTTACCGTCAACCAAATCTTCGATCTGGCCATAGCCGTTGATCAGCGTCTGCTTCGCTTCGGCCCAGCTTGCCGCCTCTGTCTCATACTCGGCCTGGAGGGCGGCCTCGCTATCCTGCACCGCCTTCAGGGCCGCCTTGTGGCTCTCTTCTTGGTCGGCCAACCTCTTGGCCAGGCGGTCACGCTCCTGCGCCAAGGCGGCAAACTCGGCCTCCTTAGCACGGAGGGCGGCCTGAGACCCACCCAGCTGCTCCCTTAGACTGGCGTTGGCCGCTGCAGGGATGGCAGAGTAAAAGAAGCAATAAGAAGAAGTCGTCAAGGAAGATCCGACCCGACTGCTCAACAGTCGGCCCGAATCTCGGGGACTACACCCAGTGGGTGCGCTGACGCGCCCCCACGTGTTATAAAAGACGAAGCACTTACCCTGGCTCTCAGATAGGTCAGCAGTCTTCTGGGTCAGTTCCCGAGCCTGGGAGTTGAAGGCAGCCGCGCGGAGGTTGTGGTAGTCCTGCAAGTTAGGCAGAAGAGCAAAATAAGAGCAAGAATAGCAAAACAAGATCCGCTAGGAAGTTCCAAGCCACTTGCTCAGCAGCCGACTCGGAACTCGGGGACTACACCCAGTGGGTGCGCTGACGCGCCCCCATGGAAGAAACCAAGATAAAAAAAAGCAAAGACAAGAAGACTAACCCGGATGGCCGCCCGCGTCGCAAGGAACTCGTCGTTGTACTTCCTCAGCGCCGTAGCCTGGGCTTGAAGCCGGGTCCGGACATCCTGCGCGGCCACATTCATCACGGCCGTCCCTCCACCCGGCGTCCACCCCGAGCTGGCGCTAGCTGCCTCCATATCCTGGGCCGACGAGCTGGAGCCCGCGGCCGGCTGCGGCTCCGATGCAGCATTCTGCGGCTCTGATGTGGCCTTCCCCGCGCGCTGGCGCGACGGCGTCCGGACCACCAGATCAGTCCTTGCGGCCGGCTCGCCCCCGGCCGATTGCACAGGCGGCAGGTTAGGCCAGCCGCCTTGAGTCGCCCCAGTCGGCGGGGCCGGTGCCGCCACCCTCTCTAGGATGACGACGTCGTCCTCCCTCTCCAGCCCCGGCTGGTCACCGCCGGCTTCTTCTGGCGAGGGCTCTGGGCCCCAGGCGCCGCGACGCGCAATGGGGTGACCAGCAAGGCCCCCTTCGCCATCACCGCAGCCGCAGCCTCCGCTTGGGCCTTGGCCGCGGCGTCAGCGCGCGCCTTCGCCGCCTCCTCCTCCTGCGCCGCCTTGCGGCGGCCGCCCTCAATACCTCCGCCTCCCGCGCCTCCCGCTCCTCCCGCGCCTCCCGCGCGTTCCGCTCCGTCGCCGCCTGAAGATCGGCACGGGGGTCCACGCGGCGAGTGGTGCTCCCGGATCCTCCCGGCGACCCAACGACGGAGGCGGCAGCAACCCGCTCAAGCGACAATGGAGCCCTGGTTTTTTTGAGAAAGGACAAGGATTCAGGAACTACCAGAGAAAAGAAAAAAGAATACATGAAGGAGTATATACTTACGCCGACACCTTCTGCGGCTGCTTCACAGCCTTGCGGAAGCGGGCTGCCTTCGCGGCCGCCTCCTCCCGCCTGGTCGCCGCTGCCCCGCCTCTGGGCTTCTTCGGCCGACTGCCGAACAAGCCCGGTGTGGCACGACGCTTTTGCCCGCCGCCCCGAGCAGGCGGCACGGCGGAGGAACCCGCGCCGTGGCCAGGTGCCGGCTTCCGCCTCGTCAGTATCCGGCCAGTCATCGAAGCTAACTCCAAGCTCGGAGCCGCCTGGCTCGCCGCCGGCTTGGCCACCGCCTGCCTCGGTGTTGTCATCCATGGCGGCCGCCCCCAAGTCGGGGTCCTCCAGATCGTGCTCCGCCCGGTCGGGGACGAATCGGCGCTCCGCGTCCGACCCGCCTGCAGGCCGAAGAAGAGGGCTCTGTCGAGACAAGCCGACTAGTTAGAGTCGGCCAAAAGGAACTCGGCGACAAAACTGAGAGAGGAGAAAGGGAAAAAGAGAACATACCGTGGGCGGCGGGTGAGCTCGGCAATATGGCTCCTTGCCAAACTGCCACTCTGCGGAGAGCTTGCAGTTCGCAAGGTAGTTCACCATGTGGGCCACTTCGTCGTGCGGCATGTCTTTGGTGCACATCCGACTCGGATCGAGCTGGCCGCTCATCTGACAAATCAGATGAGGGCGGCTCTGGAGCGGAAGCACCCGGCGCGTGACGAAGGCGGCCAGCAGATCGCGCCCCGATAGGCCCTCCGACTGGATCATCACCCGCAGTCGGGCGACAGCCGCGGCTCCAGCCGGCGTCAGCGTCACGGCCCGATAGGACCACTGGGGCCGCCTGCCCGCCGGCGGGCCGGCTTCGTAAGCCGGCAAATTGACGTAGTCTCCTTGCGGGGCGACGTTCTTCACATAGAAGTATGACTTCTGCCAGAGCTTCACCGACTGGATCAGCGTGATGACGGGGAAGGGGTTGTCGGCTGTCACCCTCCGCATCGCAATGAAGGCGCCACTCTGAGCCGGCACGCCCTGCATACGCGTGCCCAGCTTGGACTGGAAGAACTCCCCCCAGAGCTCGAGGGTGGGGAGGACGCCGAGGTAGCCTTCGCACAAGGTGACGAAGGCAGACAGCAGCACCACCGTGTTCGGGGTGAGGTGGTGCGGCTGGAGTTGGTAGAATTCAAGAAAGGAGCAGAAGAAGGCGCTCGCTGGCAGGCCGATGCCGCGCAAGTAATGCGAGCGGAAGACCACCCGCTCGCCTTCCTCCGGTTCTGGCGTGATCTCCTTCTCCGGCGCGAGACGGACCCGCACCTTGTCTGCGCCGGGCAGCCGCCGCGTCTTGCGGAGGAACTCGACGTGATCCTCATGGACGTTGGAGCCGTCCCAGTCCCCGCCGTACTGCATCGCGGCGTAAGGCTAGCAAGAATGAGCGTGGCGGCGGGGAAAAGAGTGGTGGAACGGTGCGGCGGCGAGACGCTGTTGTGAGGAAGAGCAGAAGGAAGAAGATGGCGGAGAGGAGAGGGGCGTGCGAGCGCCTGCCGCTTCCCCCCTCCCCCTACTTATAGCTTCGTACGGCGAAGCCGAGGAGGCGAGGCATGGGCTGGGACGTGGGATTAACTGCACCCACTCCCCCACGCCCCGTGATTACTGCGCCCTAAAGGCGTGCCGAAACCGCCGCAGGAAGACGTGCGGGCGGCTTTGGGCCGCAGAGAATCCGCGCCTGGGCCCGGGCGTAGGAGTGGTGGGCCCCCGACCTGCGGCGACGTCTTGTCGCGCGCGTGGACTGGCAGGCTTTTCAACCACGGGATGCCACGTGGTTCGCAGGCGGCGAGTGGCCGGCCCGCTGCCCGGTGCGCGCGCCAGCAGACTCCCGCCCTCCGACTTCAAAAATTTTCGCCAAGATGGTGCGCCCAGCCAAAGCCGGCTCCCAGCTGCCGGCTTGTCAAGATAGGGAGCTGACTGAGCTTCTCGACTTCCACCCAACCTCGAAGCCCAATCAGCTTCGGGGACTACTGTCGGAGTAAATGGCCACGGGTAGCCTAACCGACTCCCCCTGGCTCTTCAAGAAATTATCAGGTCATTTAAGCCTTCAAGCATACACAGCATAGGGCCGCCTTCCCCCGGCCGGCTATCCCCAGGGCCGACTCCCAGAAGGCGGCCCAGTCTCAGAAACGTTCCCCAAGAAAGCTACGAGGTCGCCGACTACAGGAAGCCGGCCCCAAGGGGACCGACTCCCCGAAGCCGGCCATGAAGAGCGCCGACTCCTAGAAGCCGGCCAAGACCGCACCCACCAAGACTGTGTCCACATAACGGTGATAAGACGGGGCGTGGTCGCAGTATGGCCCACTACCCCCGAATCCCGAAGCAGGCATGGCCACAGGGCGCCGTACGGGTCAGCCATCTCCCGTCCGGCATGGCACTGTAGCCATGTTGGCTTCAACGTCATCCACGACAGACGCCAGTACGGCCCGCGGGCGGCGGGCCCCTTTAGCCAGAGAGACACACGAAGGCGGCCCGACCCCCCCTAGTCGGCCAGGGGCGTAGCCGGCCCCCAGGAGCCGGCTACCTCCCTACCTCGAAGCATGTGCCACATTAAGGAGACAAGACGAGGTAAGGCTACAGTGAGAGCTCGCAAGGCGGCTACGCTGTAGCCATGCTTACCTCGACAAAGCCCTCGTCATCAGGGGCGAGGCAACAGTAACCCGCCGCCGACAAAACCCCCAAGCGGTGGGGCCGGCCTGCCGACCAAGAAGCCGACAGCCGGCGGGAACCACCAGTCGGCGGGCCCCAATGGCCGGCGGAGAAGCCAGCGAACACAGACACTGACTGCTGGGACCCGCGCCCAGCCGGATTACTATTGTACCCCCAGGGGTAGGCCTATATAAACCCCCCGGGGCACCCATGCAAAAGGTTGGTCTCATAGAATTACACACACCACTTAGAGAGAAAAGGAGAGCTAGCCTTGCCCTTGTTCTCCCTCTAGCCCGACAGCTCAAGGAGCGTTTGTAGCTACTCATTTCGATCTAGTGATCCTGCGGAGACCCCGCAGAGCAGGACTAGGGGTGTTATCTCCACGGAGAGCCCCGAACCTGGGTAAGATTCGCCGGCGTGCATGTCTTCGCCTCATCCCGTTTCCAGGCACCGGCGACGTCTTATTGGCTCCCACAATGATAAGCCACCCATTGGCATATGTCGCACCTACCACCCGACACAAGGCTTCGCCTAAGCACCGCTATGATATGAACGAGGTGGATTATGGTGGAGGGGGGCGCCACACACGGCTAAAAGATCAATGATCAATTGTTGTGTCTTTGGGCCCCCCTGCCCCCGTATATAAAGGAGCTAGGGGAAAGGCGACCAGCCTGGAGGAGGGCGCGCCAAGTGGGGAGTCCTACTCCCACCGGGAGTAGGACTCCTCCTTTCCTAGTAGGAGTAGGAGAAGGGAAGGAGGAGAGAGAGGGAGAGAAGGAAAGTGGGGCGCCGCCCCCCCCCTCCTTGTCCAATTCGGACTAGAGGGGGAGGGGGCACGCGGCTGCCCTGGCCGCCCCTCCTCTTCTCCCACTAGGGCCCATTAGGCCCAATATACTCCCTGGGGGGTTCCGGTAACCCCTCGGTACTCCGGTATATGCCCGAAACCTCCCGAAACACTTCCGGTGTCCGAACATAGTCATCCAATATATCGATCTTTACGTCTCAACCATTTCGCGACTCCTCGTCATGTCTGTGATCATATCCGGGACTCCGAACTACCTTCGGTACATCAAAACACAAAAACTCATAATACTGATCGTCACAGAACTTTAAGCGTCCGGACCCTACGGGTTCGAGAACTATGTAGACATGACCGAGACACGTCTCCGGTCAATAACCAATAGCGGAACCTGGATGTTCATATTGGTTCCTACATATTCTATGAACATCTTTATCGGTCAAACCGCATAACAACATATGTTGTTCCCTTTGTCTTCGGTATGTTACTTGCCCGAGATTCGATCGTCGGTATCTCAATACCCAGCTCAATCTCATTACCGGCAAGTCTCTTTACTCGTTCCGTAGTGCATCATCCCGTAAGTAACTCATTAGTCACATTGCTTCCAAGGCTTATAGTGATGTGTATTACGGAGAGGGCCCAGAGATACCTCTCCGATAATCGGAGTGACAAATCCTAATCTCGATTTATGCCAACTCAACAAGTACCATCGAAGACACCTGTAGAGCACCTTTATAATCACCCAGTTACATTGTGATGTTTGGTAGCACACAAAGTGTTCCTCCGGTAATCGGGAGTTGCATAATCTCATAGTCATAGGAACATGTATAAGTCATGAAGAAAGCAATAGCAGTAAACTAAACGATCAAGTGCTAAGCTAACGGAATGGGTCTGGTCAATCACATCATTTTTCTATTGATGTGATCCCGTTTATCAAATGACAACTCATGTCTATGGTTAGGAACATAACCATCTTTGATCAACGAGCTAGTCAAGTAGAGGCATACTAGTGACACTCTGTTTGTCTATGTATTCACACATGTATTATGTTTCCGGTTAATACAATTCTAGCATGAATAATAAACATTTATCATGAAATAAGGAAATACATAATAACTTTATTATTGCCTCTAGGCCATATTTCCTTCAGTCTCCCACTTGCACTAGAGTCAATAATCTAGATTATACAGTAATGATTCTAACACCCATGGAGTCTTGGTGCTGATCATGTTTTGCTCGTGGAAGAGGCTTAGTCAACAGGTCTGCAACATTCAGATCCGTATGTATCTTGCAAATCTCTATGTCTCCCACCTAGACTTGATCCCGGATGGAATTGAAGCGTCTCTTGATTTGCTTGGTTCTCTTTTGAAATCTGGATTCCTTTGCCAAGGCAATTGCACCAGTATTGTCACAAAAGATTTTCATTGGACCCGATGCACTAGGTATGACACCTAGATCGGATATGAACTCCTTCATCTAGACTCCTTCATTTGCTGCTTCCGAAGCAGCTATGTACTCCGCTTCACACGTAGATCCCGCCACGACGCTTTGTTTAGAACTGCACCAACTAACAGCTCCACCGTTTAGTATAAACACGTATCTGGTTTGCGATTTAGAATCGTCCGGATCAGTGTCAAAGCTTGCATCGACATAACCATTTACGACGAGTTCTTTGTCACCTCCATAAACGAGAAACATATCCTTAGTCCTTTTCAGGTATTTCAGGATGTTCTTCACTGCTGTCTAGTGATCCACTCCTGGATTACTTTGGTACCTCCCTGCTAAACTAATAGCAAGGCACACATTAGGTCTGGTACACATCATTGCATACATGATAGAGCCTATGGCTGAAGCATAGGGAACATCTTTCATTTTCTCTCTATCTTCTGCAGTGGTCGGGCATTGAGTCTGACTCAACTTCACACCATGTAACACAGGCAAGAACCCTTTCTTTGCTTGATCCATTTTGAACTTTTTCAAAACTTTATCAAGGTATGTGCTTTGTGAAAGTCCAATTAAGCGTCTTGATCTATCTCTATAGATCTTGATGCCCAATATATAAGCAGCTTCACCGAGGTCTTCCATTGAAAAACTCTTATTCAAGTATCCTTTTATGCTATCCAGAAATTCTATATCATTTCCAATCAACAATATGTCATCCACATATAATATTAGAAATGCTACAGAGCTCCCACTCACTTTCTTGTAAATACAGGCTTCTCCAAAAGTCTGTATAAAACCATATGCTTTGATCACACTATCAAAACGTTTATTCCAACTCCGAGAGGCTTGCACCAGTCCATAAATGGATCGTTGGAGCTTGCACACTTTGTTAGCACCCTTTGGATCGACAAAACCTTCTGGTTGCATCATATACAATGTCGGATGTGGGGTTCCGGCAAACCCTTAAGGTTCGAACTCTGGGTGCGCGCGAAGTCTTTCCCTCCTACCAATCCACACCCTAGCTCGCTAAGATCTCACGGACGAACTCGCAACACAGAAAGACACGAGGTTTATACTGGTTCGGGCCACCGTTGTGGTGTAATACTCTATTCCAGTGTGGTGGTGGTGGATTGCCTCTTGGGCTGATGATGAACAGTACAAGGGGAAGAACAGCCTCCTAAGGTTGAGGTGTTCTTGTGCTCGACGAACTTGTGTGGGTGAGATGCCTCTGAATGAGTTGTCCCCTATGGTGGTGGCTAGCTCTACTTATATAGGCCCTGGTCCTCTTCCCAAATATTGAGCGGGAAGGGAGCCAACAACGGCGGGCAAATTTGAAGGGGGCAGCTAGTACAAGCTATCCTGACAAAAGTGGTCTTCGCCTGCGAAAGGCTCTGGTGGTGACGCCGTCTTGGGCTCCACGGTGACCTCCATCCTGCCGTCCTTCTGGTCTTGGTCTCGTTGCACCGATAAGGCAACCTTTTCCTGATGCCTCGGTACTCCTCGCCTGTGCTGGCCTCCTTAGCACCAAAGAGGAAACAAGGACACTGCGCGTGCTGGCGCCCGCCTGGTCTCGATCGTCATGGCTCACGTCACGAGAGCCTCGTGAGGTTTGCCCTGCCTTGATATCTCTGCTCCTCATGAGCCTGCCTGGCCAGGCCACTCCTGAGGAGGTCTTGCGCCGTCCGCCTCGCGAGGCTTGGCCCCTCGCAAGGGTCTTGGATGCCTCATTGATGAAGATGGGCCGTACGGCCTGCTGACTTAGCCACGCCGTGGGCCGCAGGCAGGCAAGTCTGGGGACCCCCATTCCCAGAACGCCGACAGTAGCCCCCGGGCCCAAGGTGCGCTCGGGCTTGGCTTCGCGGCGAAGCCAAGGGTCAAGTACGGAGCACCGCATGCCTCAAAAGCCTGCGGCCTCGGTTAGCCCGCGGCGGTTGATTGGACATGGGCATCTCCACTTCCCCACACTGCCTCAGCAACTGTTTGACCTGACAAAAGGCTGGTGCAGGCAGCACTTGCCTTCATTACTTCTTCCTCGCCTCGCTCCAGATCCCCTTTCTCGCTCCTCGCCACCGCTACCTCCAGATCCGCTCCAGTCTCATCCTGCATCTGTGATCCATGGCACCGCACAAAGTCAGGACTTCCTCAGCACCGGCTTGGTATGAGCCGGCCCTTGAGGTGCCCACCATCACGGAGAAGAGCCTCGCCTCCATGTGCCTGCTGACGGCGAGTGAGAGCAACGAGTGGGGAGAGACCGAGCTCCGGCTTGCCTCCGACGTGCCGGAGCCTGAGGAAAGCACCTTCTTCCCCTTCTTCTCGAGCAGTGTTGCCATCGGGTTGGTTCCTCCCTTCTCCGATTTCTTTTATGAAGTCCTCGACCACTACGGGCTGCAGGCGTTGCATCTCCATCCCAACTCTGTCCTCCTCCTGTCCATCTTCGCCTACTACTGTGAGGCGTACCTGGGCGTGATGCCATCTGTGGTGCTCCTGCGCCATTTCTTCTTCCTCCGTGTCAGCGAGGGGCACATCTCCGGATGCGCTAATTTCGTCGCATCCGGCAAGGCCAACTCGATCTCGAGCACCGGGAAGAGGGCCGACAGCATTCGATCCAAGTGGGTCATGACGGACGCCAAGCGCGTCGATCCGCGTCTGGTGTTGCCAATGGTGGCGCCCTCTTCCAACAGGGGGTGGCCCAAGGCGGAGCTTGCTGATGATCGGGCATCGTTAGTGTTGGGGCAGATGCTGTCCGACTTGAAGCCGGGCAACGCGAAGGCGGCCAAGGTGACGGGGTCATGCTCCTGAGGGAGTTCTTGACGCTGCGAGTTGCCCCGCTCCAGGCGCACGCGCGCCCCCTGTGGGAGCTTAAAGAAGAGGGAAACAAGACCCGCCTGAGGCCGGGGGCCCTGCCTGACGATGAATTGGCCGATGTCCTGCGTCTCATAGTTGGTGACAACCAGGAGTACCCGCCAAGCGCCTTCGTTCCCCTGTTCCAATGCAGGGACCGGGAGGAATTCGTCGCCTCCAGGCCGACCTTTGACGCGCGCGGGCTGGTGCCGCCGGTGCTCCCAGGAGCCCCTGCGGCACCGAAGCCGGTGGAGGTTTCCTCTGACGAGTCCCGTGGGGAGGAGGAAGAGGAGGTGGACTCGGAGAAGACTCTTGAAGAGGTGGGGGAGACTTCCCCTCTGAGCAAGGCCGAGATCCTCCGCGCCCTTCCTGACGATGCCGAGGCCGATACCCGCCAGGAGGAGAGGGAGCAGCCCCTCATCCAGACGAAGGGTAGGTCGTCGCTGGTGCCTCGCGAAGCCGCCTCCATCCCGACTCCTTCTGGGGCTAGCTCCGGCCCAGCCTCCGCACCGCCTGCCGCTGCCGAATCCCGCACGCCTGTTCCTCAGGTCCCAATGCTGTCAGGCTTCAAGCTCCCCAAGCGGAAGTATGTCGCGGTGGATCGGTAATTGTCTTAAGCTTCGCCTTGTCCCTGTTTGTACTTGTTATTTCCTGATGCTCGCCCTCGGTCGATCAAGTCGGCGCCTTCAGCGAAGAAGAGGAAGGAGGGTACGGCGACCGTGCCTTCCTCCGCAGGGAAAGGAGGCAGCAACGCCCATACCTCCCCAACCCAGTCGTCCTCGCGAGGCCAAGAGGAACATCGCCGTGTGGAATCAGCCCCCATGGCCCCGTTGGCTCCGGAAGTGCCGGCGTCTGGCGCGGTTGAAGAGGTCCCAGCTGCTCCGGAACCCGCTATCTCCCAGGTCCTGGCGACGACGTCGGCTCCTCCCACTGCTACACCTCCACTCCCTGGTTCTTCTGCTCCTGTTGCTGTTCTGGAACGTGCTCTTTCAGAAATGACCCGGTTGCAGGCAGATCTCCTGGGCGCAAACCCACACCTGGTGGCCGGGCGCCTGGAGCTGGCCTCTGGCTGGCTTCACTCCGACCTGGCGGTTCGTGCGACGCTGAACCAGGCCGCTGCGGCTTCCGAGAAGGAGAAGCAGAGAGCCGCCGACGCTGCCGCCGATCGTGAGACGGCACTGAAAGACGCCAAGGCCGCCCGTGACCGCTGCCAAGTGCTGGAGGACAAGTTGCAGAGCCTGCGCGACAAGCACGCCGAAGAAGCGGGCGTTGTTCCTGGCAAAGGAGGAGGAGGTGAAGGCCCGAGAGGACGCCGTCAAGAACCGTGATGCTGAGCTGGCGGAGTTGGGGAAGGCGCAGGCCGCCGAGTAAAACTGGTTGGAAGATTTGGAGCGGAAGGTGGAGGCGAGGGAGGCCGATCTTGACGCCAAGGCGCGAGTCCTGGCCGAAGACTGCGCGGCCTTTGCCGATCTCGAGAAGAGATCTCGCAAGGCACTGAAGACACTCTACGAGCATGGCCTGGAGAAGTTGCTGGCCACCGATGAGGACGGCCCCGCCCGGTTGCTTCCTCTCTTGGTGAAGGTGCTCGAGGAAGTCATTGACGGTGTCAGCCCTATGGCGGAGGCAGAGGCTCGTGTCCTGTCTTTAGCTGCATTGACCCGCATTTTCAGCCACTTGTACCTTCGCGACTCCAACGCTTGCCTTGAGGAGCTGCTGGAGCCTGTGGCTGAGGATGATTGCGAAGCCGCCGCCACAGCTGTGCAAGGTCAGGTGGAGGCCCTGCTGGGGAAGTTTTGCGGCTTTGCCTCCTCGCCATTGTCTGGCGATGCTGCCGACCCTGCGGCTGGCGGTGCAGGTGAAGGCGTCGCTACCCGGGATGGAGCACCTTCTGCAGGTGACGGCGGTGTCCAGGGGTGACCTGCAGCTAGTTTCCTGTTTTGTTCCTACACCATGCAACAGGCCTCGTGGAGGCGTTTAGACTTTTCATTTGATATTGTGAGGACAATATGTTTGTAATATTTGCTTCAAGATTTTGCGATTTTCTTCCTATCCGCTTTGTGTTCTGTGTCGGCAGAGCCCGGCCCCGCGCATACCTCAACCGCCATTGGGCCGACCGGAGACCAGGACGGACCAAGGAGTGAGGGGCTATGTGACCAGTTAGGCTCATGAGTCGCGATGCTCAGGAGTCCCCCTTGACGTGCAAACAATTTCCATACCTGCCCTCACCGAGGCCTTGGGAGGGGCGCGCGACGCCCAGGTCCGGGAGACCTGGTTGGGTGGCGTGCGCTTGGGTGTAACCCGAGCGCAGCCCCCGTGCCCAGCCCCCTCGTGCGGCTCTCCCGAGGGGAGGCATTGCGGTGAGGCTAGACGCTAAGCTCTAGGCTCCCTGAGGTTGGTACGACCATGGTGGCCGCCCTCAGTTGTTTACCACCAGCGCGGAGCATAGTGCTTCCGCTTGTGCATGGGCATAGCCGCTCCTCGGCAGTGTTGACGGCCAGCGCGGAGCATGGTGCGTCCACTTGTGCGTGGGATGGGGGCCCCCTCCGGGAGGAGCCCCCGGGGCGTGTACAGCCCCGCCCTGACACGTGGCTTACACGACAGGGCTGCGAGGTGTATCTGGGCACTCGTGAGCCAGCGCGGGACTCACGAGGCCCTACCTCAAGGTGGGTTGCTGAGGGAGTCCTGGATTAGGGGGTCCTCGGATGGCCGGACTATATACTTTAGCCGGACTGTTGGACTATGAAGATACAAGATTCAAGACTTCGTCCCGTGTCCGGATGGGACTCTCCTTGGCGTGGAAGGCAAGCTTGGCAAATATGGATATGTAGATCTCCTCCCTTGTAACCGACTCTGTGTAACCCTAGCCCCCTCCGGTGTCTATATAAACCGGAGGGTTTAGTCCGTAGGACAACAACAATCATACCATAGGCTTGCTTCTAGGGTTTAGCCTCTACGATCTCGTGGTAGATCAAATCTTGTAATACTCATATCATCAAGATCAATCAAGCAGAAATTAGGGTATTACCTCCATTGAGAGGGCCCGAACCTGGGTAAACATCGTGTCCCCCGCCTCCTGTTACCATCCGCCTTAGACGCACATTTCGGGACCCCCTACCCGAGATTCGCCGGTTTTGACACCGACATTGGTGCTTTCATTGAGAGTTCCACTGTGTCGTCATCATAAGGAGGGATGGCTCGTCTCGTTGTCAAGGACAACATCACCTCTGGGGGAGCCCTGGCTATAGGCCAAACTCTTCGACTAGGCGGCTTCGTCATGACCGCCCGTTCGGCCGCTGCGCCGACGATGACTTCTCGGGTCATCAAAAACAGTCTCCACGTTGGCTCGGAATTCGCCGAGTAGATGGATCCAATGGAGCTTTCTTCTTTGAATGAGCTCTTGGATTGCATCGCCGCCTTGGGAGTCGCTACAGACTATGATCGGATCGGGCTTACACCCGACCAAAGGGAGATTAACTCTCCACCGATCACCCATCAGATAGCGGTGGTGGAGGAGCAACGCAGCGATTCTTCCTCTATCTTGAGGACAAGCTATGTCCGGATTCCCGAGCTCTCTAAGCTGGATACCCGTCTACGGGAGGACATGGCCCAAGCTCTGAACCTAGAATCAGACAGCGGGCCAGACCTATTGGGCAACAAACGGGAGCCCGAACTTTCAAAATCAGAAACTCCGCCGCTCCTGGGTCTCAGATCGGGTCGGGGTTTGGACTTAAATTTACCCACCCACCCAGATATAAGTGATCTTTCCCACATTATACAAAAGCCCCAAGAAATAGTACATCACTATTGGGCAAGATTCCTCCTTGTAATGAGCAAGGTCAGGGACTGTCGGCGAGGAAGACGCAATTTCATTCTTTTGAAAATTGCACGGACAAGGGAATCATCAACGCCATAAGTCGCCGTGACGTAGAACGCTTCGCTGACTTGGCGGCCATAGTACAGAAGTACTGTGCGATGGAAAGCGCCCGGAAAACCCAAACAAAATTCTAGGATCCTCTGGCTCTCACTAAAACCCCCGTCCGGATTAAAAGGGTGTACTCTCATAAATCACCCGATCCAATTACAAAGAAACAAAAGCCCACTACAGGGCGTGGAACCGTACTGGAGGGATGGCTCAACGGTCCATGCAAAATTCACAGTACAGCGGATACCATACCAACACACAGCCTTAGAGCATGTTGGGTACTCCGGTAGGTGGCCAAGAGCGGTGAGGATATCCTCATCAACAATACCGCAGAGCACCATCCCGTGGAGAACAACAATACAATATTGACAGTCTTCGAGACATTCGCCTCAAATAATAGGCGTAAGCGAGCACTCCACAGCCTCGCCGAAGTCTGCCACGTAGCAGCAATAAATCCATGGAGCGACACGGCTATCACCTTCAATGCCAGTGACGCACCTAAATTCCGAACAGCCCGAGCACCAGCCGCCTTGGTCCTTAGTCCAATTGTGGATGGCTTCCGGCTTACTAAAGTGCTCATGGATGGTGGCAGCGGACTAAACCAGCACGACCTTCAGAGGAATAATCCCTAGTCGGGAGGCACGATGTGCTGGCAAAATCACACTAGATGTGGTATTCGGCACACCGGAGAATTATAGGTCCGAAGAAATCACATTCCAAGTGGCCCTGTTCAATAGCGGATACCACGCCCTTCTAGGGCGGGAGGCATTCACAATCTTCCAAGCTATACCCCATTACGGGTACATAAGCTCAAAATGCCCGGACCCAATGGAATCATCACTCTAGCTAGTGATCCGGACATAGCACTCCGCGCCAAAAATAAAACAGCCGCACTGGCCCTCGAGGCGTTATCCGAAGCCCTCGCGGCCGAGGAATTAACTGCGCTGCGCTCCACAGTGGACAGAGACGACGTGATACTCGATAAAAGATCCAAATCCGGAAGCCATCCACAATTGGACCAGCGGATGAAATAGTCAAATTCCACCTCTTTTAAACCAGCGGATGAAATAGTCAAATTCCAAGTCCATCCAACGGACCCTACAAAAACAGCATCCATCGGGGCACAGTTAAACCCCACAGTAGACGCCGCACTACAGGAGTTCTTGCGTGAGAATTGGGACATCTTCGCCTGACATCCTTCAGACATGCCAGGAATCCCACGCTGGCTGGCCGAGCATAGCCTTAACATCCTAAAGGGATTCAAGCCAGTCAAGCAAACTCTTCGGCGCTTCTCTGAGCCTAAGCGACAAGCCATGGGAGAGGAGCTAGCCAAGCTAATGGAGGCCGGATTCATTCGAGAAATAAAACATCTAGACTGGCTAGCAAACCTAGTGATGGTACCAAAGAAGGACAAATCCTGGCGCCTATGCGTCGACTTCAAGGACCTTAATAAGGCTTGCCCAAAGGATCCCTTCCCCCTCCCTCGCATCGATCAAATTATCGACGCTACCGCAGGACACGACTCATTGTGTTGCCTCGACGCATACTCCGGATACCACCAAATTAAGATGGCGGAGTCCGATCAAGCCACAACGGCATTTATCACTCCATACGACCCCTTCTGTTTTAACACCATGCCTTTCAGGCTCAAAAATGCCGGTGCAACCTATCGACGCATGATTCTGACATGCTTGGAGACACAGATTGGCAAAACAGTGGAGGCATACGTAGACGATGTGGTCATTAAAACCAGACACGTCGAATCCTTAATAGACGACTTGAGGCTCACGTTCGATAATCTCCGAACATACGACATCAAGCTCAATCCGGAAAAATGCGTCTTCGGCGTGCCCGTCGAAAAGCTCTTAGGCTTCATCGTCTCTAATAGAGGAATCAAAGCAAACCCGGCTAAAATCCGAGCTCTGTCACAGTTGGCTATCCCAACAGACCTCAAGAAAATCTAGAAACTAACTGGATGCGTGGCTGCTTTAAGCCGCTTTATCTCCCGATTAGGAGAAAGGCACTACCCCTTTATCTCGTCCTGCGACGCACCGAACACTTCGAGTGGACGGATGCGGCCACGGCCGGATTAGAAGAAATGAAAGCCGTTTTGGCCACGAACCCAATCTTGGCTGCACCTAACGTCGGCGAACCAATGCTGCTATATATAGCGGGAACACACCAAGTTGTAAGCGCAGTGCTCGTCGTCGAACGAGAGTTGGACGGACATAAGTTCCCGCTTCAAAAGCCGGTATACTATGTATCCACTGTCCTCACTCCATGCAAATCACGGTACCCATATTATCAAAAGATAGCGTATGCGGTCTTCATGGCATCCCGAAAACTACGACACTACTTTCAAGAGTGTTCAATCACGGTGGCCTCTGAAGTGCCACTCAACGACATAATAGACAACTGCGAGGGCATGGGCCGGATTGCTAAATGGGCTATTGAGCTCCTCCCGTTTGACATAATATACAAACCACGGCGAGCCATTAAGTCACAAGTCCTGGCGGATTTCGTCGCTGAATGGACAGAAGCCGAACTCCCTAAGGAGTACGGCGCGTACTCTAACTGGATTATGCACTTTGACGGCTCTAAAATGCTGGCTGGTCTGGGGGACGGCGTCGTCCTGACGTCCCCCACCGGAGATACGGTCCAATACGTACTCCAAATACTATACACAGACTCCAACAACGCGGCAGAATACGAGACCCTGTTACATGGTCTCCGGATGGCAGTCTCCATGGGCATTCAACGCCTGGAGGTGCGTGGGGACTCGAACCTTGCAATATCTCAAATAAATGGAGACTTCGACGCCAAGGATCCAAAAATGGCGGCTTATCGCAACGCCATCCTCAAAATGTCAGCTTGATTCGAGGGGCTCGAATTCCACCATGTGGCTCGGGAAAACAATCAGGCAGCGGATGTCCTCGCCTGCATCGGCGCTAAGCG
Organism: Triticum aestivum; assembly: GCF_018294505.1. Classification (NCBI taxonomy): domain Eukaryota; kingdom Viridiplantae; phylum Streptophyta; class Magnoliopsida; order Poales; family Poaceae; genus Triticum; species Triticum aestivum. The sequence goes on along the minus strand of NC_057802.1, from coordinate 528,023,556 downwards.
CGACCCCATCCCACCTAATATCTTCTTGGAAAGGCTGTTTAAGCCATCCGTGGTATGGGAAGGGGAGACCGGTAATAATAGTCCGGACCCGGCCACAATAGCAGATACCGAACACTCTAACATAATTGGAGGCTCTGCCACCGAAATAACACCTTCCGCCCACGTAATAATGGATGTCATCGCTTCGTGGACAGAACCATTCCTGGCCTACCTAACTAGGCAGGAACTACCCGAAGACCCAAACGAGGCGGAAAAGGCAGCTACTATCCCTGCTGGATTTCCAGAAAACGGAATGTACCTAGGGAACCCTATTGATCAGATCAGAGACTGAACCTAGTGATCTTTCTCCCCTGTATTTTCCATATCCATACGATCGAGTCCTTAGGTTTCCGAATGCGGTACTTGTGATATTTCTGCTTGGGACGCATTTTATTTGGCAGTTTTCTGGATGTTAAATACCACTACTACTGCTTCCCTAGCCAAGCCATACTTCTCATTCTTTGCTTTAATCCATAAAAAAACAAATTCCGTCGAGTTTCCTTGCATGGGTTGAAGTAGAAGCATCCGTTCCACATAGGTGATTTTTATAGAAGCATAGGCGCAAGCTCTTCTCAAAAGAATTTCGTTTAGAGGGCGATCGCGGAGTCACTGAATGAAGTCCTCCCTCCCTTTCTTTCGGAGGTGCTGTCCTACATTTTTTTCTCTGTGGACCGAGGAGAAAGGGGGCTCAGCAGGAAGAGGACGAGAGCTTCGCCTTTGGAAGCGCCAGTAGCGTAGGGCGACCGGGCCAGCCGAGCCCCTCTGAATTAGTTGACGGCTTTGATGACTCGACGGTGAATATTAAGGAAAGGAGAGCGAGGGGAAGAGGGGGCAGCCCTCGGCCCGATCATCCAATTCGCTCCGACGATCCAGGCATGGTTCAGTAGTCAAAGCAACTTCGTCCTGAATCCAGTGAGTGCCCATTCTTAATAAACTTGGGAATAGTAGCTCCTATGGTTTCTAGGATTCTGGACCACGAGAACTCTTTATTTTAATCTGTATCTTTTTACCAGTAATAGGAATTGGTATTTATCCAGATTTTGTTCTCTCCACAGGAGCGGGATTCTCTAAAAAGCCAAGGTCTTAGGTGGCCAAGAGGGCCCACTTGGAGACTTGGGATCTCAGTCCATCTGATGCATCAACTATGGATATTTCATACCCCCCCTTTTCTTTACGTAGTATTTTTCTTACTATACCTGTTGACGCTTTAATGGTAGTCTTTACATTTTCTCTTTCACTAGTAGTATGGGGAAGGAGTGGACTCTAGGGATACTACTAATTGATTAAGTAATCAAATTGTTGTATCAGAAGATCATGAGCTGCCCCATAATGAAATCGCCAGTAGTCGCGAATATCTCCTTCTTCCTTTTTCCATTACACTATTTCGGAAACCTAAGGACTCGATCGTATGGATATGGAAAATACAGGATTTCTGTTCCATTCTTACGTTTCCATATTAAAGTGTGGTTTTCTTACTTAAATTTAATAATATTAATCTAATATGCCCATTGGTGTTCCAGAATGGAGACAAGGAAAGGAATCGAGGCCCGGCCCGGTAGCGATGCCTCTCACGCGGAGGAACTCGGCAAAATAGCCCCGTAACTTCGGGAGAAGGGGTGCCCCCTCACAAAAGGGGGCCGGAAAATATTTTGAGTTCCGTATGGCTTTTTTTTCTCTTCACTCGGACCAGTCCGCCTAGTCGACTTCTCTCCTGCTCCAAGTAGAATTTCCAGGCGTTCCGTATACGAACCTCTTCAAACAGGGCGCTTTCCCATCTTCTTAACCTGAAATGAAGGGGTACCCCCGGGAAGAGATCCAGTGGAGACAGCTGGGCCTGTAGCTCAGTCTGGCCAATGGGATGACCCCCTTTTCTCTACTTTGTTTAGCTTTTGGTTTTACGTCAAGCAATACGTAGAGTAACTCCCAATATAGGAGTAAAAACAAGACGTAATAAAAAAGGATCGACGCGGCCTAGGCGTAGAGGAACCACACCAATCCATCCCGAATTTGGTGGTTAAACTCTACTGCGGTGACGATACTGTAGGGGAGGTCCTGCGGCAAAATAGGTTCTTAATGTTAGTTGAGTCCCTGGCTCCCCAATTGATTGACCCGCAATAATACCTACGGCTTCTCCCAATTCGACCAGATCACTATGAGTAGGACTCGTCCTTTCTAAAGGCGGGCATTAGACCAGAGTTTCGTGAGCCGGAGAAGATCGATAAAGCTTAGAACTTGCTCGTTTGCAGGAGGAGGCGGTTTAAAATTATAGAATTTATTGGTATTTTCATTTGATCATTATAGACTTTATTATTTGTTAATTAGTGAATAGAGAGAAAGATTCTTCTGATTTTCTTGTTTCTATCTACTACCATGGCAAGTCCTTGGGAAATAACTACGATGGGCAGAAAAAGGAAGGCGTTAAGAGACCCTCCTGGCCCAACCCTAGTGCTAGCTTCATCGATGTTACCCACCAAATAAAAAGCCTGTTCAGGTAGGCCGTCTAATTCTCCGGAAAGGATTAGTTGAAATCCCCTAATAGTTTCCGCAAGATGCTTATTCCTCAGATACCGTCATTGTTTCTTCTCCGAGAAAAGAAGTTGACGACCCGTAAAGGATTCGTTTTTTTTCGTGTCACAGCTGATTACTCCTTTTTTCCTTTTTAAAGAGTGGATACACAACTCACAAAAAATACAAGAAGTCGACTAGGCGGACTGGTCCGAGTGAAGGTATAGGCGCTTATGACCTCCCCCTCTATGCCTTGCGGTAATGATTCCTCTGGAATTACGACCTTCGATTTAATCACGAAACGCGCCACTTCTAATGTAAGGATTGCTAAAAGGAAAATTTGGGAAAAAGAACCCATTGTATGGGAAATACTTCACGGTTCCCTTGCGTGTGCTCGGGATAGGTGTTACTACCCCTTGTTGGTACGGAGGGACGGAGGAGGCTAGGTTAGCCGAAAGATGGTTATAGGTTTAAGGACACCATCAAGGTGACAGGATTCGAACCTATGGCCCTCTGTACCCAAAACAGATGCGCTGACCAGACTGCGCTACACCTCGTCTCCCCCTCAGAACATCCGTTGGCATTTCAGCCTTTCTTCTCCTTTCAGGGCCTATCCGAAAACTGCCTGCTGAATCCATGAGCAGGCAAGAGACAACCTGGCGAACTGAAACATCTTAGTAGCCAGAGGAAAAGAAAGTAACCCAACTAGTGAAATAGAACGGATCTCTCTAATAAACTGGGGTTCTTCTCTTCGGGGAAAACAGAATATTCTGTCTCATAGTTCTGAAATAGAGTTCTTTATTTTTATTTTATAGTATTACTTCTCATTAATTATACTGCATAGATTAGTCCTACTATCTCAACGCATGTGTCTACCCACTCTTTTGTGTAATATGCTGGAACTCTCTCTCACCTCGAAATGCCATTTATAGACGCAGGAACGATCTGACTAGAAAGTCATTCAAAACTTCAATGGGAGATCTGATGTTTTAGAATGACCTTCCCCCGATCAGAGAAGGGCCCCATGCTACTCGGGTCAGAGCGTAAGCTAGTGATGCTTTCGGCTACTGGACTTTAGCCATCTAGGGTGTTTCAGTTCGCTAAGTTTGAAAAGTCCAAAGAGCGCAGACTAGCCACGAGAGCCCAGACATTGTGCAGCGGTCTAAAGCCTATAAGGTCCACGAGGGAGAGCTTTATAAGAAAAGCGCTACCGGAGTCCTTCAAAGGTGCATCTCCGAAGAAGAAGGGCGGCAACTTTTGGCAGAAATTCATGCTGGACTTGGCGGCCACCACGCCGCAGCTCGGGCCCTTGTAAGCAAGGCCTTCCGTACAGGTTTCTACTGGCCGGCGGCCCGAGCAGACGCACAGGACCTCGTTCAACGTTGCGTTGGTTGCCAGCTTTTTGCAAACCAAAGCCACATGTCGCCTACCGCTCTCCAAATAATCCCCATTACTTGGCCCTTTGCAGTCTGGGGGCTTGATATGGTCGGACCCCTCAAAGGGGGAAGCCATAAGAAAAAATACTTATTGGTCATGGTGGATAAATTCACCAAATGGATAGAAGCCAAACCAGTTAAAACGGCCGAATCCGGACCAGTGATAGACTTCATATCCGGGGTCGTACACTGTTATGGCATCCCCCATAGCATCATCACCGATAACGGCTCGAACTTTACAGCCGACGAGGTAAAACTTTGGTGCAGCAACATGGGCATCAAGCTCGATTATGCTTCTGTCTATCACCCGCAAACTAACGGTCAAGTCGAACGAGCAAACGTTCTTATCATGAGCGGCATTAAACCTAGATTAGTGTGATCCTTGAAGGAATCCAATACGCACTGGGTAGAAGAGCTCGACTCCGTACTATGGGGGCTGCGGACCACGCCGAATCGCACTACCGGATACACACCGTTTTTTATGGTGGACGGCGCAGAGGCGGTACTGCCCTGCGACATAATTCATGACTCACCTCGAGTGCGCATGTATGAAGAGAAAGAAGCCGAGCTTGATCAGCAGGACAGTTTGGACGCCCTGGAGGAGGGGCGTGACGTGGCAAAAGCCCGTTCTGCATTCTATCAGCAACAGGCTCGAAGATATCAAAGCAGAGAAGTACGGGCCAAAACTTATAATGTTGGTGAACACGTTCTACACCTACCGGAGAAGAAAAAGAACAAGCTCAAGCCCAAATGGGAAGGTCCCTTCGTTATTGACCAAGTTCTGACCGGTGGAGCGTACCGTCTGCGGGATGCATCGGACAATTGACTCGAGCCAAACCCATGGAATGGAGCCAGGCTCCGAAGGTTCTACGCCTAGCGCCGGACTCGGTGTTCCTCTCCTTACCTCTGTCAATTTTTTGTATATGCATTATCTGTCTTATCTTTCTTTCTTTCTTCCCCGTTTTTTTCTTTAAGGCCTTAAAAGGCTAAAATGTGTCTTGACTACACAATCTTGATGCGCTAGCTGCGCTCATGATACTTGGGGGCTTCTTTTACAGAAGCTTAATATAACTATCTTCCGGGCTCTATGCCCCACACTTGTGTTATTCTTCCGCATGGACCTTTTTCACCATTATATGCATCGATATGACTTAAGTTTTGGCCAAGCTGGGTTGCCTGGCTCTTGTGTTTATGCCCTACGTTCCCGTTAATTCGGCTAGGGCATAAGGGGAGCACCTCTGCGATTGTTACTGCCGGGTCAGCCGGATGTGTACCTCAGACTGGGTGAAGCCGAAAGCTAGCGTTCTTAAGGGAATACTCGGTCGGTGAACAAAAGATGACCTTTACTTATTGTAAATACATGCCCCCAGATGTTTATATCCTGCGTCTCATTTCATAGCTCGGACATGCACATTAAGGCATGCGTACCCAGGAAAAGGAACCCTTAACGGAACTATTCTCCCTGGAAGATGTTTCTTACTATCCATGCAATATAACATAGCTAGTTGGGTACTTGTTTGTTCAAGCACTTATGACCCCTACGCCTGGTTTCCACGCATACCCCGGTTTCTACATAACTGAGCGGGTATTCGGATACACTCCGGACTGTCGGGTCCAGAGGTCGAAGCGAAAAGGTCTGCAATGACAAATGATTTACAATCTGGCTAGGGACAATACATGTCACTTGAAGTACACAGTCACTTAGACTGACTAAATTCTTCTTCTATACCATCCAACAGGCTGTCTAGCCTACAATCCTGTTGGGAATACTTTGTGGCTAATTCTACTTGGTCATACACCAAACTGACGGGGATCTCTTTCCCATCAGGCCCTATAGGTCCGACCTCGACCATGTGGTTCAGGTCAGCCTTGGTATATCGCGTCTTCACCATGGCCCAGGTTTCCCTCGCACCTTGTCGGCAGGCAGATATCTTCCATAATCGGAAGCGCCGCCGCGCTCCCTCGAGCTTCTCTATAAGCTCCCTCATGCCTCCTGGCGGGGAGGCGGACGGCCACAAGGCTTGGGCAATACCCCGCATCACCTGCCGAACTTGTTCTTGCAGTTGGGAGAGCTCTGGCAGAAGATCACCCGCAGACCCGGGCATCTCCTCCGCGGGACGACCCGTCAGCATACCTGCAGCCATAACTCTGTTAGCCGGCTTCTTCGCCGAACTCTCTAAAAGTTCGTTCATGCACTTACTGAAAATGTCGCGTCGAAGCCGCTTATTCTCCTTCACGGAGTCAGCAAGCTGGGCTCGAACATCTTTCAGTTCCATGCCCAGCTGGATATTGGCGTCTTGGAGATCTTTTTCTCCCGCCTAACTTGCGTAAGCACGTGCTCGCCAGCCCTTAGCTGTCGTAGAGCATGTTGCTCATCCGGATTCACTCCGGGACCATCTGCACAATCTATTGTTAGATTTGCACGCATGCCGCATACTACCTGGTACATGACATTCTTTGCAATGAACACAAGTGTTACCAGATGGGGCCTTCTCGGACTCCTTCACCGCGGCAACTGCGGCCTGAAGCTGGGCTTTGCACTCCTCTAGCTCTAGAGACAACCGGGTATTCTTCTCCGTAAGAACCTATGCAAACAATGATCCTTAAATCAGTTGTGCCAACTGCTTCAAGTCTCAGGGGCTACTGATATACACAATTATTAGATTTCCTTGCCCGTATATCTTTCACATACTGGTCCGTGGCTCTGGCAAGACCATTTTGAGCAGCTTGGATGTACGCGTCTCCTGAGTTGAAGGCATCGAACGCCTCTTGGGAGAAACAAGCGTCACGGAGTACGGCCCGACGACACCTGTGATTCATGGCGCTCTCCACTTTGGAATTTGTAGCGGATAGCCTATCCGCAACATCTGTAGGAGGAACATCCGGCGTTGGCCCCATGTTAGCGTCCGCCTCTATGTCCGGCTCAGGAGCTCGACTGGTGGAGGCGTGACCGGCAACCTCTCCGGATATAGTCCGGCGAGCGTTTTTCCTACCAGGAAACATGTGCGTTATTATATTTTAAAAGACGACCACCACGGAGCGGGGTTCTCTTTCATACCTCTGCGACGGCGTCTCAGTCCTGACCGCCTTCCTTTTAAGCCTACCCGGCTTCGGTGCCCCTTGTTGGCGGGTCACTGCGGGTTCGGCATGGCGTCCCGAGGGCCTTCCCTGTAAAACACCATATGTGTGCGGTAGGTGAAGTGCATAAAAAGGGATCCTTCTTGGAAGTTAGGGCTCCGGTTTTACTTACATGCGATGTGGGGAGCAGTCCAGGATAATCGGCTATGATAGCCACCAAGGTACCGTCACAGCTCAACTGATAGAACGTTTTGTCGATGAGCTCCACAAATGTGTCCGGATCTTCTTCGAGTCCGGGGTCGAGGGCCCGATCAGGGTCCTCTGGTTGTGGAGACGGGCTGTGGACCTCCCTCACGGCTTTTCGCAGTTCCTGTTATGAAATAACAAGGTAAATACTTATGACAAAGAATGCGGAAAGGACTGGAGTAGAAAGTAGCAGCTCACCTAGCTTGGGGGTTGTACATGGAGAATCCATCCCGTGGCTTGATACGGGCGAACTCCTCTTCTTATCCTTTATACAAATCGGACAGTATCTTTGCTAGGGCAGCGATGAAGTCCGGACCTTTACGACCGCAGCGGGTGGCGTCGTCTTCCCCATTGAAGTGCCACATGGGTTGTCCCCGATATTGAAGTGGCTGCACCCCCCGCATTATACGTATGGACATAACCTCGGTTATTGTCAATCCTGATTTGGCCAGCATATCTATCTGGCCCATCAGGTAAAGGACTTCCCCGTTATCTTCCTCCTGGGTGCTCCGAGGGCGCCAGCTGTGGCGTTTCTTCAAAGGGGCGTTGTAGAACTCAGGAAGGCCCATCCGAATAGGATCTGGGAGGGGGACGTCCTCCATATAAAACCACTCCGAAGGCCAGTCTTCGGACGTCTTCTTCGGTGTACCGGACAGGTATCCGGTACCGGCGATGCGCCATATTTCGGCTCCGCCCACTTGATACAGTGACCCCTTCTGTGTACGGGGCACGAGGCAGAATAGCCTCCGCCATAGCTCAAAATGAGCTTCGCAGCCCAGAAACAGCTCGCAAAGGGCGACGTAGCCAGCGATGTGTAGGATGGAAGCGGGGGTAAAGTTATGCAACTGGAGGCCGTAGAACTCCAGGAGCCCGCGGAGGAACGGATGGATTGGGAATCCAAGTCCCCTTAGTAAATAAGGGACAAGGCATACCCGCTCCCCCTTGGATGGGTTGGGGGAGCTCTCCGCTTGCTCCCCGCCATTATAGGTGGCGAGCCCGGCTCGAACGGGAACCATATACGCTGGAGGGAGAAATCCCTGGGTCTGTAACTCTACTAATTGGCTGTGAGGGACGGAACACCTCTTCCAATCGCCGGGCTTAGGGCTACGGGAGCGAGAGGAGGAGCTGCGATGGCCGGCCATGTTGGAATGGATTTTGCCAGGCGCGCTCCGATGGATACTCGCTGTGGGAGGATGGTGTGATCTGGATCTAAGAATCCCCGTCTCTTTAATAGACGGTTTACTCACATGGCTAGGGTGGCAAATGTAAAAATGCCCTGGCTTCTCGCATTCGCTCGACACGTGGAAGATAGCCATTATTAGGCACGGAAGCCAAGGAGTGCAACATTTATGGGAAGCCGGACACTACTCAACAGGTACTCAGAATTTGGAGAAGAACCCGCCTTGCAATGCCGAAGACAATCTGCGCGCCGGACTCATCGTCATTGAAGCCTGGTTCAGGGGCTACTGAGGGAGTCCTGGATTAGGGGGTCCTCGGACGGCCGGACTATATACTTTAGCCGGACTGTTGGACTATGATGATACAAGATTGAAGACTTCGTCCCGTGTCCGGATGGGACTCTCCTTGGCGTGGAAGGCAAGCTTGGCAAATACGGATATGTAGATCTCCTCCCTTGTAACCGACTCTGTGTAACCCTAGCCCCCTCCGGTGTCTATATAAACCGGAGGGTTTAGTCCATAGGACAACAACAATCATACCATAGGCTAGCTTCTAGTGTTTAGCCTCTACGATCTCGTGGTAGATCAACTCTTGTAATACTCATATCATCAAGATCAATCAAGCAGGAAGTAGGGTATTACCTCCATCGAGAGGGCCCGAACCTGGGTAAACATCGTGTCCCCCGCCTCCTGTTACCATCCACCTTAGACGCACAGTTCGGGACCCCCTACCCGAGATCCGCCGGTTTTGACACCGACAGTTGCGCCTGGTCTTGAGTCTTGGTGACTGTATGTTCCTGCAAGGCGGTTAGGTGCAAGCACTCTACGTCCTCAGGTCCCGGCCCTCGAGCGATCTCAGCCGCCACTGGTATGCCAGGTCGCGATGCCGTGGTCAAGGCCAGGGGTGAGGACTGGAGAGCCAGTAAGAGCTCCTGAGTCGCGATGCTCAGGAGCCCCCCTTTTAATGCGCAAGCGAATTGCACGGGGTGAGTGGACCCGCGGCGGGTGGCGATCGAGCAGGTGATAACTGTAGGCAGGTTAAGCAGGGAAGGCAAATCAGCTTGGGGAAATGCAGGGAGATACATGCCACTTGGTCCGGCCCGAGTAGCTTGGGGATGATGCAGCCCGAGGGGCGCCCCCAGCAAAGTAAGCTAAAGACATAAGCAAAAGGGATACATGCCACAGGGATGGACCCATGCGGCCTGGGAATAATGCAGCCCGAGGGGCGCTCCCAGCTAAACGAGCTTGGAAATTGTCACCTGGTTCTCTAGACGAAGTAGAGTTGGTGCAGCTGAAGGCGTGCGTCGAAGGAATGACTCTTCACGAGCCACCAGGGCCGTGAGCCTCGGGAGGCATTGGGGGCTCGGGAGGTTCCCTGAAGACCGTCTCCATCTCTTCCTGGACGGCGTGGTACCTGGTCTCCTGAGCTGCCAGGACACGCCGCATGTTGCGCTGATAGGCCGACGCCACGCTCGGCAAGCCGAAGGGCATGCGAACGTAGCTGTGCGGCGGGCCCTCGCAACGGCCCACACGCGAAGGCCAGAAATGCTCCTGAGATGCGGCCCTGTTGAGCCCTGGGACGTCGATGCAGACACGCAGCCCATCATCCTCGCCTGGATGGGGAGCTGCACCTCGTGAGCGGCTGTCGCCGCGCATGGCTCTTGCGTCTTGCAGTTCCTGAGTGGTCTTGATGAGGAACTCCTGAGCGGTGGGCACTCCTTGACCTGTGTTCTCCTGAGGGAAACGTGCCGCGAAACACGCCTCCAAGTGGTGCCCAAGCGCCTCCCTCGTGAGGTTGGCAAGGTCTGAGGCCCTCCAGAAGAGAGCCCTCGAGCCCTGCCCGAGGAGGGCGTCGGGCGTGCCTTCCTACGCGACAGAGGGAGGCGCCCCTGGAGCGGGCACTGATCCTGACGAGGCTCCGGCTGTGATGCCACCCTCCTGAGGCTCGGCACGGCGCAACATCCTCTTCTTGGGGTGGCCTCCGGAGGGCCCTCACTTCTGCTGTCGTGGTCGTTGATTGCTGCTGCTTGGAAGGCGCGCTCGAGGGAGCACACCGCATCTCTCTCTTCGCATGGGACCGTGATGATCCCGCCGCTTCCTGGCATCTCGAGGACGTTGTAGCCATGGTGGGTGACTGCCATGAACTTGGCCAGGGCTGGATACCCGAGGATGGCGTTGTACGGTAGGTGGATGTGCGCGACGTCAAAGTCGATGAGCTCAGTGCGGTAGTTCTTGCGCTCCCCGAAGGTGACGGGCAGGCGGACCTGCCCTACCGGTGTGGTGGAACCATGCATCGGTCACTCCTGAGAAAGGCTTGGTAGGCTGAAGCTGCTCATATGGCACTTGGAGGTTGTCGAATGTGTCAACGGACAGGACGTTGAGCCCTACGCCGCCGTCGATGAGGGTCTTGGTAACTTGCACATTGCTGATGACTGGGGAGCACAACATCGGGAGGGCGCCAGCGGTGGCTGCGCACTTGAGCTGATCTGCCGAGTTGAAAGTGATGGCGCATTGGGACCACTTGAGCGGGCGCGTGGCCTCGAGCTTGGGGAGCACCGCGTTCACTTCACGAGTACTGTTTGAAGATGCGCTGAGAGGCTGGGGCTTGCGCGCCGCCTAAGATGTAGGCGATTCCACGCGGCTCTTGGAAGCCCCCAGCCCCCTCATCCTGATGATGATCGTTGTTCCTTCTTGGTGGCGGCAGCGGGGGAAGGCCGGCGTTGCCTTGGGGGCGATCCTCACAAGGATGGTCCCTCCAGGCGCCCTCGCGAGGATGGTCCTGCCAGCGGTCCTCACGAGGCCTCTCGCGCCACTCTTGGCGCGGGCCACGGTCGTCCCAGCGTCCGCCTCCACGTCCTCCTCCACGGCCGTAGCCCCGGTTGCTGCGCTCGGGGCGTCGACCGAAACGTCCCTCGCGAATGGCTCTGAGCTCTTGACAGTCACTGGTGTTGTGGGTGTTCAGGTTCTGGAAGGCGCATAACGGTCGGCTATTCTTGGATGACTCGGGCTGATCTTTGCCACGCTTGGTGTTGGGCTCTGCGGCTAGCACTGCCGCTTCCTTGCGCTTCACGTCCTTGGCCTCGGCCTTCTTCTCTTCTGTGCCCGCGACAGGTAGCTCGAGAAGGGAGAGGCGCCCCTCCTCAGCTCTTGCGCACTTGGTCGCCAGGTTGAACAGCTCCTGAGATGTGCACATCTCCTCATGGATAGCGAGCTCTTCCTTCATCTTGACGTCACAGACACCGTCTGGGAACGCGGAGATGATGGCCTCGTCTGTGACCTTTGGGATCTTGAGGCGAGTGTTGTTGAAGCGCTGGATGTACTTCTGGAGGGTCTCTCCAAGTTGTTGCTTGATGCGGCACAAGTCACCCACGGCCGGCGGGCGGTCGCGAGTGCCCTGGAAGTTGGCGACGAAGCGGTCGCGCATCTCGCCCCAGGAGGAGATCGAGTCGTGCTGGAGGTTCAGGAGCCAGGAGCGGGCTCCATCCTTGAGAGCCATGGGAAACCAGTTCGCCATGACTTTCTCATCGCTGTTGGCCGCTTCGATGCTCAGCTCGTAGAGCTGCAGGAACTCCGTGGGGTCGGCGGTGCCGTCGTAGCGAGGAGGCAGATCCGGGTTGAACTTGCCTGGCCAGGCGACGCTACGCAGCTCAGGGGTGAAGGCGCAGCAGCCGGCCGTGGTTGCCGGGGCCCGCCTCAGAGGTGGAGCTTGGTCTTGATGAGGTCCGCGCGGCGCCGCTGCGGGCAGCGCGCGGTCTTGGCGAGGCGGCGCGGGGAGCGCAGGTGCAGCTTCTTGCGGCCGAGGGATTTCTTGGCAGCTTCTCTCTTCGCGCGTGGGCGCCGGACGTGGCGGATCACGCCGTGGGGGCCGTGCGCCTTGGCGCCAAGGCGCAGTCTTGGGGCAAAGGTGGTGGAGGCGCGCCATGATCCACGTCGCCTGTGGCTTGCGAAGGGTGAGGCAGAGATGGGGACGGCGTCTGGGAGCCCCCTACGGCATGATAACCCACAAGTATAGGGGATCGCAACAGTTTTCGAGGGTAGAGTATTCAACCCAAATTTATTGATTCGACACAAGGGGAGCCAAAGAATATTCTCAAGTATTAGCAGTTGAGTTGTCAATTCAACCACACCTGGATAACTTAGTATCTGCAGCAAAGTATTTAGTAGCAAAGTAGTATGAAAGTGACGGTAACGGTAGCAAAAGTAATATTTTTGGGTTTTGTAGTCATTGTAACAGTAACAACGGAAAAGTAAATAAGCGAGGAACAATATGTGAAAAGCTCGTAGGCATTGGATCGGTGATGGAGAATTATGCCGGATGCAGTTCATCATGTAACAGTCATAACATAGGGTGACACAGAACTAGCTCCAATTCATCAATGTAATGTAGGCATGTATTCCGAATATAGTCATACGTGCTTATGGGAAAGAACTTGCATGACATCTTTTGTCCTACCCTCCCGTGGCAGCGGGGTCCTAATGGAAACTAAGGGATATTAAGGCCTCCTTTTAATAGAGTACCGGAACAAAGCATTAGCACATAGTGAATACATGAACTCCTCAAACTATGGTCATCACCGGGAGTGGTCCCGATTATTGTCACTTCGGGGTTGCCGAATCATAAGACATAGTAGGTGACTATAGACTTGCAAGATAGGATCAAGAACTCACATATATTCATGAAAACATAATAGGTTCAGATCTGAAATCATGGCACTCAGGCCCTAGTGACAAGCATTAAGCATAGCAAAGTCATAGCAACATCAATCTCAGAACATAGTGGATACTAGGGATCAAACCCTAACAAAACTAACTCGATTACATGATAGATCTCATCCAACCCATCACCGTCCAGCAACCTACGATGGAATTACTCACGGACGGCGGTGAGCATCATGAAATTGGTGATGGAGGATGGTTGATGATGACGACGGCGACGAATCCCCCTCTCCGGAGCCCCGAACAGACTCCAGATCAGCCCTCCCGAGAGGTTTTAGGGCTTGGCGGCGGCTCCGTATCGTAAAAGGCGATGAATCCTTCTCTCTGATTTTTCTCTCCCTGAAAGTGAATATATGGAGTTGGAGTTGAGGTCGGTGGAGCATCAGGGGGCCCACGAGGTAGGGGGCGCGCCCCCCACCCTCGTGGACAGGGTGTGGGCCCCCTGACGTGGATTTTTCTTCCCTAACAAAACTAACTCGATTACATGATAGATCTCATCCAACCCATCACCGTCCAGCAAGCCTACGATGGAATTACTCACGGACGGCGGTGAGCATCATGAAATTGGTGATGGAGGATGGTTGATGATGACGACGGCGACGAATCCCCCTCTCCGGAGCCCCGAACAGACTCCAGATCAGCCCTCCCGAGAGGTTTTAGGGCTTGGCGGCGGCTTCGTATCGTAAAAGGCGATGAATCCTTCTCTCTGATTTTTTTCTCCCCGAAAGTGAATATATGGAGTTGGAGTTGAGGTCGGTGGAGCATCAGGGGGCCCATGAGGTAGGGGGCGCGCCCCCACCCTCGTGGACAGGGTGTGGGCCCCCTGACGTGGATTTTTCTTCCAGTATTTTTCTTATTTTCCAAATTGATGTTCCATGGAGTTTCAGGTCATTCCGAGAACTTTTGTTTCTGCACATAAATTCATGGAAAGTCTGCTGAAAACAGCGTCAGTCCGGGTTAGTTCCATTCAAATCATGCATGTTAGAGTCCAAAACAAGGGCAAAAGTGTTTGGAAAAGTAGATACGACGGAGACGTATCAACTCCCCCAAGCTTAAACCTTTGCTTGTCCTCAAGTAATTCAGTTGAAAAACTGAAAGTGATAAAGAATAACTTTTACAAACCCTGTTTGCTCTTGCTGTTGCAAATATGTAAAGCCAACATTCAAGTTTTCAGCAAAGATTATGACTAACCACATTCACAATAACTCTTAGGTCTCATGTTTACTCATGTCAATGGCATAATGAACTAGCGAGCAATAATAATAAATCTCGGATGACAACACTTTCTCAAAACAATCATGATATGATATAATAGGATGGAATCTCGCTAGCCCTTTCTGAGACCGCAAAACATAAATGCAGAGCACCTTAAAAGATCAAGGACTGACTAGACATTGTAATTCATGGTAAAAGAGATCCAATCGTACTCATACCCAATATAAATTAATAGTAATGGATGCAAATGACAGCTGCGCTCTCCAGCTAGTGCTTTTTAATAAGAGGGTGATGACTCAACATAAAAGTAAATAGATAGGCCCTTCGCAGAGGGAAGCAGGGATTTGTAGAGGTGCCACAGCTCGGTTTTGAAATAGAAGTAAATAATATTTTGAGCGGTATACTTTCATTGTCAACATAACAACCAAGAGATGGCGATATCTTCCATGCTACACACATTATAGGCGGTTCCCAAACAAAATGGTAAAGTTTATACTCCCCTCCACCAACAAGCATCAATCCATGGCTTGCTCGAAACAACGAGTGCCTCCAACAAGCAACAGTCCCAGGGGGAGTTTTGTTTGCAATTATTTTGATTTAGTTTGCATAAAGCATGGGACTGGGCATCCCGGTGACCAGCCATTTTCTCGTGAATGAGGAGCGGAGTCCACTCCTTTTGAGAATAACCCGCCTAGCATGGAAGATACAGACAACCCTAGTTGATACATGAGCTATTCGAGCATACAAAACTGAATTTCATTTGAAGGTTTAGAGTTTGGCACATACAAATTTACTTGGAACGGCATGCAGGTAGATACCGCATATAGGAAGGTATAGTGGACTCATATGACATAACTTTGGGGTTTAAGGGATTGGATGCACAAGCAGTATTCCCGCTTAGTACAAGTGAGGGCTAGCAAAAGACTGGGAAGCGACCAACTAGAGAGCGACAACAGTCATGAACATGCATTAAAATTAATAGACATTGAGTACAAGCATGAGTAGGATATAATCCACCATGAACATAAATATCGTGAAGGCTATGTTGATTTTGTTTCAACTACATGTGTGAACATGTGCCAAGTCGAGTCACTTAAATCATTCAAAGGAGGATACCACCCCACTATACCACATCACAACCATTTTAATAGCATGTTGGCACGCAAGGTAAACCATTATAACTCATAGCTAATCAAGCATGGCACGAGCAACTATGATCTCTAATTGTCATTGCAAACATGTTTATTCATAATAGGCTGAATCAGGAACGATGAACTAATCATATTTACAAAAACAAGAGAGGTCGAGTTCATACCAGCTTTTCTCATCTCAGTCAGTCCATCATATATCATCATAATTGCCTTTCACTTGCACGACCGAACGATGTGAATAATAATAATAAGAGTGCACGTGCATTGGACTAAGCTGAAATCTGCGAGCATTCAATAAACAGGAGAAGACAAGGCAACATGGGCTCTTGGTTAAATCAACAATAATGCATATAAGAGCCACTTCAACAATTTAATTATGGTCTTCTCCTATCGACCCCCAAAGGAAAGAAAAGAAATAAAACTATTTACACGGGAAAGCTCCCAACAAGCAAAAGAAGAACGAGAAATCTTTTTGGGTTTTCTTTTTAATTATTACTACTACAGCAAGAAAAGTAAACTAACTAAAAGCTACTACTATTTTTTTGGTTTTTCTTAAGTTTTATCAAACACACAAGAAGAAAGCAGGAAAAAGGAAAATAAACTAGCATGGATATTACAGTGAAAGAGTATGAGCACCGACAACTAGCAATGAGTGTGTAAACATAAATGTAATGTCGGTGGGAAATACGTACTCCCACAAGCTTAGGCTTTTGGCCTAAGTTGGTTTATTGCCACGGGTGGCCTGGCGGATACCCATAGTTGTAGCCGGGGTCGTACTGAGATGCATCAATTATCGCCTCCTGAGCTGCAGCATGGCGGCGAGCTGCCTCCGCCCTCCTCTCGTACTCATCTGCCTCCTCTCTGGTAATAACATATCTTCCTTTTGCCTGATAATCAAAGAAGGCAGGAGCAGGGAGAGTAATACGGACAGCACGACGTCTGTCAAAGATTAAGCGATACCAGAGAGGTGATTCATTCCTCTCGACAAACTGGTGGTGGACCATAGCATTATAGTCTAAATAAGTAGGAGGCAACTCAATATCATCCTCACGAACGTCCACATCAAGAAAATCAGCTAAGCGGGTTGCATAAATTCCACCAAAGAAATCTCCATTAAATCTATTATGATGCAACCTATGTGCAACAATGGCTCCCAAATTATAAGATTTGTCTCCTAACACAGCACTCCTAAGAATACTAAGGTCAGGGACACACATATGACATGCTTCATCTTTTACCATTTATGCACCTACCTATGAAGAGAGAAAAATAATGTATAGCAGGAAAATGATTCTCCATATGGTAGCTTGTGCTATATCTCTAGATTCCCGCACAGTTATACTAGCAAGAAGATTTCTAAATTCAGATTTGCGAGGTTCACTAGCACTACCCCATTGTGGAAGTTTGCAAGCAGTGGTAAAATCCTCTAAGTCCATAGTATAAGATTTTTCATAAAGATCAAACAGGACAGTTGGGGAATTATGTGAAGATGAAAATTCAAACCTCCTCACAAATGAACTAGTGAGATAGTGGTATTGGCTGCACTTCTCTGCCTCGAAGCTCACAAGATCAGCGTTACGCAAATATGCGTTAAATTCTACCTTGATTCCCGCTCGATCCATAAAGTTCTCTGAAGGCCATTCACAAGGCTGCACTAGAGCGTCCCTTGGTGGCTCATCGTCAGCATCACGCATTGCAAGCCTGGGTCCTTGCTTCCTTGAAGAACCACCTTGGAACATTTTCCTAAGCATATTTCTTCCTCTGAAAAATTTCTGAAATTTTTAGTAACTTCAAATAAAAGTAAACCAAACTCAACAAAATTGATAGCAACTACTCCTACAAGTGACTAGAGCCTATATCATGCATTAGAACTACTTGGAACCATATAAATTTGACATGCAAGCTCAAGAACATGGTCACCTAGGCAGCACAAATTTGCAATGAATAGAGCACTAGAACAAAAACTAATTGGACCAATGGAGGAGTCACATACCAAGGAACAATCTCCCCAAGCAGTTTTGTGAGAGGTGCTTTGAGCAAGGAGATCGAAAATTGCAGCAAAATGAGCTAGAACTCGTGCTTGAGCTGGATATTGGTGTTTGTGGGAGGAAGAAGAAGTGTGTGGGTGCAGGAATAAGTGGAGGGGAGCCACCGTGGGCCCACGAGGCAGGGGGGGCGCCCTCCACCCTCGTGGCCAGGTGCTTGCCCCTCCTGCTGTGTTCTCAGTGCCAGATATTCTCAAATATTCCAGAAAAAATAATATTCCATTTTCAGGGCATTTGGAGAACTTTTATTTTCGAGGTATTTTTATATTGCACGGATAAATCAGAAAACAGAAAGAAAAATACTATTTTTACTTTATTTCAACTAAATAACAAAAAGTAGAAAGAGGGTACAGAAGGTTGTGCCTTCTAGTTTCATCCATCTCATGCTCATCAAAAGGAATCCACTAACAAGGTTGATCAAGTCTTGTTAACAAACTCATTCCGAATAACATGGAACCAGAGAAATTTCAAATAACACTATGTTACCTCAACGGGGATATGCACATCCCCTATAATAAGAATATCATATTTCTTCTTGACAGTAGGAAGAGGAAATTCAAAACCCCCAAAAATAATCGATGGAATTTTTCCAATAGAATTGGTACTGTGAACTTGAGGTTGTTTCCTCGGAAAATCTACCGTATGCTCATTACCATTAACATGATAAAGTGACATTGCCTTTGTTGCAATCAATAACAGCCCCTGCAGTATTCAAAAAGGGTCTTCCAAGAATAATAGACATACTATCGTCCTCAGGAATATCAAGAATAACAAAGTTCGTTAAAATAGTAACGTTTGCAACCACAACAAGCACATCCTCACAAATACCGATAGGTATAGCAGTTGATTCATCAGCCATTTGCAAAGATATTTCAGTAGGTGTCAACTTATTCAAATCAAGTCTACAATATAAAGAGAGAGGCATAACAGTAACACCGGCTCCAAGATCACATAAAGCAGTTTTAACATAGTTTCTTTTAATGGAGCATGGTATAGTGGGTACTCCTGGATCTCCGAGTTTCTTAGGTATTCCACCCTTAAAAGTATAATTAGCAAGCATGGTGGAAATCTCAGCTTCCGGTATCTTTCTTTTATTTGTAACAATATCTTTCATGTACTTAGCATAAGGATTCATTTTGAGCATATTAGTTAATCGCATACGCAAAAAGATAGGTCTAATCATTTCAGCAAAGCGCTCAAAATCCTCGTCATCCTTTTTCTTGGATGGTTTGGGAGGAAAAGGCATCGGTTTCTGAACCCATGGTTCCCTTTCTTTACCATGTTTCCTAGCAACAAAGTCTCTCTTATCATAACGTTGATTCATTGATTGTGGGTTATCAAGATCAATAGCAGGTTCAATTTCTATATCATTATCATTACTAGGTTGAGCATAATCATGAACATCATCATTAGCATTTTCATTAGGTTCATGTTCATTACCAGATTGTGTTTCAGCATCAGAAATAGAGATATCATTTGGATTCTCAGGTGGTTCAGCAATAGGTTCACTAGAAGCATGCAAAGTCCTATCATTTTTCTTTTTCTTCTTTTTAGAAGGACTAGGTGCATCAATATTATTTCTCTGAGAATCTTGCTCAATTCTCTTAGGGTGGCCTTCAGGATACAAAGGTTCATGAGTCATTTTACCAGTTCTAGTAGCCACTCTAACAGCATAATCATTATTCTTACTATTCAATTCATTGAGCAAATCATTTTGAGCTTTAAGTACTTGTTCTACTTGAGTGGTAACCATCGAAGCATGTTTACTAATGAGTTTAAGTTCACCTTTAACATTAGCCATATAATCACCCAAGTGCTCAATCATATAAGCATTTTGTTTTAATTGTCTACCAAAATAAGCATTGAAATCTTCTTGCTTAACCATAAAGTTATCAAACTCATCCAAGCATTGGCTAGCAATTTTAGCAGGAGGGATTTCAGCTTTATCATATCTATAGAGAGAATTTACCTTTACTACCTATGTCGGGTTATCAAGACCATGAGTTTCTTCAATAGGTAATGGATTAAGATCATATGTTTCTTCAACAGGCGGTAAATTAAGACCATGTATTTCTTCAATAGGAGGTAAATTCTTAACATCTTCAGCTTTAATACCTTTTTCTTTCATAGATTTCTTTGCCTCTTGCATATCTTCAGGACTGAGAAATAGAACACCTCTCTTCTTCGGAGTTGGTTTAGGAATAGGCTCAGGAATTGGCTCAGGAGCTGGCTCAGGAAGTGTCCAATTATTTTCATTTGTCAACATATTATTCAATAGAATTTCAGCTTCATCCGGTGTTCTTTCCCTGAAAACAGAACCAGCACAACTATCCAGGTGATCTCTGGAAGCATCGGTTAGTCCATTATAAAAGATATCAAGTATTTCATTTTTCTTAAGAGGATGATCAGGCAAAGCATTATGTAACTTGAGAAGCCTCCCCCAAGCTTGCGGGAGACTCTCTTCTTCAATTTGCACAAAAATATATATATCCCTTAAAGCAGCTTGTTTCTTATGAGCAGGGAAATATTTAGCAGAGAAGTAATAAATCATATCCTGGGGACTACGCACACAACCAGGATCAAGAGAATTAAACCATATCTTAGCATCACCCTTTAATGAGAACGGAAATATTTTAAGGATATAAAGATAGCGAGATCTCTCATCATTAGTGAACAGGGTGGCTATATCATTTAATTTAGTAAGATGTGCCACAACAGTTTCAGATTCATAGCCATGAAAAGGATCAGATTCAACCAAAGTAATTATATCAGGATCAACAGAGAATTCATAATCATTATCAGTAACATAGATAGGTGAAGTAGCAAAAGCAGGGTCAGGTTTCATTCTAGCATTAACAGATTGCTGCTTCCATTTAGCTAGTAACCTCTTGAGTTCATATCTATCCTTGCAAGCTAAAATAGCTAAAGCAGCTTCTTTTTCAAAAACATAACCCTCAGGACTAATAGGCAAGTCTTCATCATCACTTTCATCAATATAATCAGTTTCAATAATTTCTTTCTCTCTAACCCTAGCAATTTGTTCATCAAGAAATTCACTATGTGGCACAGTAGTACCAAGCATAGAAGTAGTTTCATCATAAGTATCATGCATAGCAGAAGTGGCATCATCAATAACATGCGACATATCAGAATGAATAGCAGAAGCAGGTTTAGGTGTCGCAAGCTTACTCAAAACAGAAGGTGAATCGAGTGTAGAGCTAGATGGCAGTTCCTTACCTCCCCTCGTAGTTGAGGGATAAATTGTTGTCTTAGCGTCTTTCAAGTTCTTCATAGTGACCAGTAGATATAAATCCCAAGTGACTCAAAGAATAGAGCTATGCTCCCCGGCAACGGCACCAGAAAATGGTCTTGATAACCCACAAGTATAGGGGATCGCAACAGTTTTCGAGGGTAGAGTATTCAACCCAAATTTATCGATTCGACACAAGGGGAGCCAAAGAATATTCTCAAGTATTAGCAGTTGAGTTGTCAATTCAACCACACCTGGATAACTTAGTATCCGCAGCAAGTATTTAGTAGCAAAGTAGTATGGAAGTAACGGTAACGGTAGCAAAAGTAATATTTTTGGGTTTTGTAGTCATTGTAACAGTAACAACGGAAAAGTAAATAAGCGAGGAATAATATGTGAAAAGCTCGTAGGCATTGGATCGGTGATGGAGAATTATGCCGGATGCGGTTCATCATGTAACAGTCATAACATAGGGTGACACAGAACTAGCTCACTTTCATCAATGTAATGGAGGCATGTATTCCGAATATAGTCATACGTGCTTATGGGAAAGAACTTGCATGACTTCTTTTTTCCTACCCTCCCGTGGCAGCGGGGTCCTAATGGAAACTAAGGGATATTAAGGCCTCCTTTTAATAGAGTACCGGAACAAAGCATTAGCACATAGTGAATACATGAACTCCTCAAACTATGGTCATCACCGGGAGTGGTCCCGATTATTGTCACTTCGGGGTTGCCGAATCATAAGACATAGTAGGTGACTATAGACTTGCAAGATAGGATCAAGAACTCACATATATTCATGAAAACATAATAGGTTCAGATCTGAAATCATGGCACTCGGGCCCTAGTGACAAGCATTAAGCATAGCAAAGTCATAGCAACATCAATCTCAGAACATAGTGGATACTAGGGATCAAACCCTAACAAAACTAACTCGATTACATGATAGATCTCATCAAACCCATCACCGTTGTCGGAGTAAATGGCCACGGGTAGCCTAACTGACTCCCCCTGGCTCTTCGAAAAATTATCAGGCCAATCGAGCCTTCAAGCATCCAGAGCATGGGGCCGCCTTCCTCTGCCCGGATATCCCCAAGGCCGACTACCAGAAGATGACCCGGCCTCAAAAAACTTCCCGAAGAAAGCTACGAGATGGCCGACTCCAGGAAGCCGGCCCCAAGAGGACCGACTCCCAGAAGCCGGCCATGAAGAAGGCCGACTCCCAAAAGCCGGCCAAGACTGCACCCACCAGGGCTGCACCCACATAACGGCGATAAGACGGGGCGTGGCCGCAGTACAGCCTACCACCCCTGAATCCCGGAACATGCATGGCCACAGGGCGCCGTACGGGTCAGCCATCCCCCGTCCGGCGTGGCACTGTAGCCATGTTGACCTCGACGTCACCCACGACAGGCGCCAGTACGGCCCGCGGGCGGCGGGCCCCTTCAGCCAGAGAGACGCTCGAAGGCGGCCCGGCCTCCCCTAGTCAGTCTGGGGCGTAGCCGGCTCCCAATAGCCGGCTACCTCCCTCCCTCGAAACAAGTGCATCATTAAGGAGACAAGACGAGGTGAGGCTACAGTGAGAGCCCGCTGGGCGGCGGCACTATAGCCACGATTACCTCGACAAAGCCCTCATCATCAGGGGCGAGGCAACAGTAACCAGCCGCCGACAAGGCCCCCAGGCGGTGGGGCTGTCCTGTCGGCCAAGAGGCCGACAACCGGCGGGACCCACCAGTCGGCGGGCCCCAACGGCCGGCGGAGAAGCCGGCGAGCACAGACACTGACGGCTGGGACCCGCACCCAGCCGGATTACCATTGTACCCCTGGGGGGTAGGCCTATATAAATCCCCCGGGACACCCATGCAAAGGGTTGATCTCATAGAGTTTTACACACCACATAGAGAGAAAAGGAGAGCTAGCCTTGCCCTTCTTCTTCCCCTAGCCAAACAGCTCAAGGAGCACTTGTAGCTACTTGTGTTGATCTAGTGATCATGCGGAGACCCCGCAGAGTAGGACTAGGGGTGTTATCTCCACGGAGAGCCCCAAACCTGGGTAAGATTCGCCGGCGTGCATGTCTTCGCCTTATCCCGTTTCCAGGCACCGGCGATGTCTTACTTGCTCCCACAATGACAAGCCACCCATTGGCATATGTCGCACCTACCACCCAACATTTGGCGCCCACCGTGGGGCCAGGTGCACCGTCGACCGGAGACCTGTTCTGGACGGGAACCCTTTTCCTCCCCCGGGAGCATAGCCAGCCCGCTACGCCCGATGGCGTTTGCCCTGACGCGCTGCAAGGCGTCGACGACGCCTGCACGGCGAGCTGCCTCGCCGACCTTCTCGGCGAGACTCGCATCTCCGACGAGCCTGCGTCCGACGCGGGCATAGACTACCCCGAGAGCCGCCTCATCAGCCTCCGCGACCAGCTTCACGTCTCGAGCGAGCTTGCTGTGGACTTGGAGTCGGTCGGTGTTGGGGAACGTAGTAATTTCAAAAAAATTCCTACGCACACACAAGATCATGGTGATGCATAGCAACGAGAGGGGAGAGTGTAGTCTACGTACCCTCGTAGACCGAAAGCGGAAGCGTTATCACAACGCGGTTGATGTAGTCGTACGTCTTCACGATCCGACCGATCAAGTACCGAACGCACGGCACCTCCGAGTTCAGCACACGTTCAGCTCGATGACGTCCCTCGAACTCCGATCCAGCCGAGTGTTGAGGGAGAGTTTCGTCAGCACAACGGCGTGGTGACAATGATGATGTTCTACCGACGCAGGGCTTCGCCTAAGCTCCGCAACGATATTATCGAGGTGTAATATGGTGGAGGGGGGCACCGCACACGGCTAAAAAAATCATATATCAATTGTGTGTCCAGAGGTGCCCCCCTGCCCCCGTATATAAAGGAGCAAGGGGGGAGGCCGGCTGCCCTTGGGGCGCGCCAAGGAGGGGGGGGAGTCCTCCTCCTAGTAGGAGTAGGACTCCCCTTTCCAAGTCCAACTAGGAAGAGAGAGGGGGAAGGAAAGAGAGGGAGAGGGAGAGGGAAAGAGGGGCTGCGCCCCCCTCCCCTAGTCCAATTCGGACTCCTCATGGGAGGGCGTGCGCCACCTCCTGGCTGCTGCCCTCTCTCTCCCCTCAGGCCCACTAAGGCCCAATACTTCCCGGGGGGTTCCGGTAACCCCTCCGGCACTCCGGTTTTATCCAAAACTTCTTCGCAACACTTCCGGTGTCCGAATATAGTCGTCCAATATATCAATCTTTATGTCTCAACCATTTCGAGACTCCTCGTCATGTCCGTGATCACATCCGGGACTCCGAACAACCTTCGGTACATCAAAACATATAAACTCATAATATAACTGTCATCGTAACTTTAAGCGTGCGGACCCTACGGGTTCGAGAACTATGTAGACATGACCGAGACACCTCTCCGGTCAATAACCAATAGCGGAACCTGGATGCTCATATTGGCTCCCACATATTCTACGAAGATCTTTATCGGTCAAACCGCATAACAACATACGTTGTTCCCTTTGTCATCGGTATGTTACTTGCCCGAGATTCGATCGTCGGTATCTCAATACCTAGTTCAATCTCGTTACCGGCAAGTCTCTTTACTCGTTCCGTAATACATCATCCCGCAACTAACTCATTAGTTACAATGCTTGCAAGGCTTATAGTGATGTGCATTACCGAGTGGGCCCAGAGATACCTCTCCGACAATCGGAGTGACAAATCCTAATCTCGAAATACGCCAACCCAACAAGTACCTTTGGAGACACCTGTAGCACACAAAGTGTTCCTCCCGTAAACGGTAGTTGTATAATCTCATAGTCATAGGAACATGTATAAGTCATGAAGAAAGCAATAACAATATACTAAACGATCGAGTGCTAAGCTAACGGAATGGGTCAAGTCAATCACGTCATTCTCCTAATGAGGTGATCTCATTAATCGAATGACAACTCATGTCTATGGCTAGGAAACATAACCATCTTTGATTAACGAGCTAGTCAAGTAGAGGCATACTAGTGACACTCTGTTTGTCTATGTATTCACACATGTATTATGTTTCCGGTTAATACAATTCTAGCATGAATAATAAACATTTATCATGATATAAGGAAATAAATAATACTTTATTATTGCCTCTAGGGCATATTTCCTTCAGTCTCCCACTTGCACTAGAGTCAATAATCTGGATTACACAGTAATGATTGTTACACCCATGGAGTCTTGGTGCTGATGATGTTTTGCTCGTGGAAGAGGCTTAGTCAACGGTTCTGCAACATTCAGATCCGTATGTATCTTGCAAATTTCTATGTCTCCCACCTGGACTAAATCCCGGATGGAATTGAAGCGTCTTTTGATGTGCTTGGTTCTCTTGTGAAATCTGGATTCCTTTGCTAAGGAAATTGCACCAGTATTGTCACAAAAGATTTTCATTGGTCCCGATGCACTAGGTATGACACCTAGATCGGATATGAACTCCTTCATCCAGACTCCTTCATTTGCTGCTTCCAAAGCAGCTATGTACTCCGCTTCACACGTAGATCCCGCCACGACACTTTGCTTAGAACTGCACCAACTGACAGCTCCACCGTTCAATGTAAATATGTATCCGGTTTGCGATTTAGAATCGTCCGGATCAGTGTCAAAGCTTGCATCAACGTAACCACTTACGATGAGCTCTTTGTCACCTCCATAAACGAGAAACATATCCTTAGTCCTTTTCAGGTATTTCAGGATGTTCTTGACCGCTGTCCAGTGATCCACTCCTGGATTACTTTGGTACCTCCCTGCTAAACTTATAGCAAGGCACACATCAGGTCTGGTACACAGCATTGCATACATGATAGAGCCTATGGCTGAAGCATATGGAACATCTTTCATCTTCTCTCTATCTTCTGCAGTGGTCGGGCATTGAGTCTTACTCAATCTCACACCTTGTAGTACAGGCAAGAACCCTTTCTTTGCTTGATCCATTTTGAACTTCTTCAAAACTTTGTCAAGGTATGTGCTTTGTGAAAGTCCAATTAAGCGTCTTGATCTATCTCTATAGATCTTAATGCCTAATATATATGCAGCTTCACCGAGGTCTTTCATTGAAAAACTCTTATTCAAGTATCCCTTTATGCTATCCAGAAATTCTATATCATTTCCAATCAGCAATATGTCATCCACATATAATATCAGAAATGCTACTGAGCTCCCACTCACTTTCTTGTAAATACAGGCTTCTCCAAAAGTCTGTATAAAACCAAATGCTTTGATCACACTATCAAAGTGTTTATTCCAACTCCGAGAGGCTTGCACCAGTCCATAAATGGATCGCTAGAGCTTGCACACTTTGTTAGCTCCCTTTGGATCGACAAAACCTTCCGGTTGCATCATATACAACTCTTCTTCCAGAAAACCATTCAGGAATGCAGTTTTGACATCCATTTGCCAAATTTCATAATCATAAAATGCGGCAATTGCTAACATAATTCGGACAGACTTAAGCATCGCTACAGGTGAGAAGGTCTCATCATAGTTAATCCCTTGAACTTGTCGAAAACCTTTCGCAACAAGTCGAGCTTTATAGACAGTAACATTACCATCAGCGTCAGTCTTCTTCTTAAAGATCCATTTATTTTCAATGGCTTGCCGACCATCGGGCAAGTCAACCAAAGTCCATACTTTGTTCTCATACATGGATCCCATCTCGGATTTCATGGCTTCAAGCCATTTTGCGGAATCTGGGCTCACCATCGCTTCGTCATTGTTCGTCGGTTCGTCATGGTCTAGTAACATAACCTCCAGAACAGGATTACTGTACCACTCTGGTGCGGATCTTGATCTAGTTGACCTACGAGGTTCAGTAATAACTTGATCTGAAGTTTCATGATCATTATCATTAACTTCCTCACTAATTGGTGTAGGTGTCGCAGAAACTGATTTCTGTGATGATCCACTTTCCAATAAGGGAGCAGGTACAGTTACCTCATCAAGTTCTACTTTCCTCCCACTCACTTCTTTCGAGAGAAACTCCTTCTCTAGAAAAGATCCATTCTTAGCAACGTATATCTTGCCTTCAGATCTGTGATAGAAGGTGTACCCAACAGTCTCCTTTGGGTATCCTATGAAGACACATTTCTCCGATTTAGGTTCGAGCTTATCAGGTTGAAGTTTCTTCACATAAGCATCGCAACCCCAAACTTTAAGATACGACAACTTTGGTTTCTTGCCAAACCATAGTTCATAAGGCGTCGTCTCAACGGATTTCGATGGTGTCCTATTTAGACTGAATGCAGCCGTCTCTAAAGCATAACCCCAAAACGATAGCGGTAAATCAGTAAGAGACATCATAGATCGCACCATATCTAATAAAGTACGATTACGACGTTCGGACACACCATTACGCTGTGGTGTTCCGGGTTGCGTGAGTTGCGAAACTATTCCGCATTGTTTCAAATGTAAGCCAAACTCGTAACTTAAATATTCTCCTCCACGGTCTGATCGTAGAAACTTTATTTTCTTGTTACGATGATTTTCAACTTCACTATGAAATTCTTTGAACTTTTCAAATGTTTCAGACTTATGTTTCATTAAGTAGATATACCCATATCTGCTCAAATCATCTGTGAAGGTGAGAAAATAACGATATCCGCCACGAGCCTCAGTATTGATCGGACCACATACATCTGTATATATGATTTCCAATAAATCTGTTGCTCTCTCCATAGTTCCGGAGAACGGTGTTTTAGTCATCTTGCCCATGAGGCACGGTTCGCAAGTACCAAGTGATTCATAATCAAGTGATTCCAAAAGTCCATCAGTATGGAGTTTCTTCATGCGCTTTACACCGATATGACCTAAACAGCAGTGCCACAAATAAGTTGCACTGTCATTATCAACTCTGCATCTTTTGGCTTCAACATTATGAATATGTGTGTCACTACTATCGAGATTCATTAAAAATAGACCACTCTTCAAGGGTGCATGACCATAAAGGATATTCATATAAATAGAACAACCATTATTCTCTGATTTAAATGAATAACCGTCTCGCATCAAACAAGATCCAGATATAATGTTCATGCTCAACGCTGGCACTAAATAACAATTATTTAGGTCTAATACTAATCCCGAAGGTAGATGTAGAGGTAGCGTGCCGACGGCGATCACATCGACTTTGGAACCATTTCCCACGCGCATCGTCACCTCGTCCTTAGCCAATCTTCGCTTAATCCGTAGCCCCTGTTTCGAGTTGCAAATATTAACAACAGAACTAGTATCAAATACCCAGGTGCTACCGCGAGCATTAGTAAGGTACACATCAATAACATGTATATCACATATACCTTTGTTAACCTTGCCATCCTTCTTATCCGCCAAATGCTTGGGGCAGTTCCGCTTCCAGTGACCAGTCTGCTTGCAGTAGAAGCACTCAGTTTCAGGCTTAGGTCCAGATTTGGATTTCTTCTCCTGAATAGAAACTTGCTTGTTGTTCTTCTTGAAGTTCCCCTTCTTCTTCCCTTTGCCCTTTTTCTTGAAACTAGTGGTTTTACTGACCATCAACACTTGATGCTCCTGTTTGATTTCTACCTCCGCTGCCTTTAGCAGCGAAGAGCTCGGGAATTGTCTTATCCATCCCTTGCATGTTATAGTTCATCACGAAGCTCTTATAGCTTGGTGGCAGTGATTGAAGAATTCTGTCAATGACGCTATCATCCGGAAGATTAACTCCCAGTTGAATCAAGTGATTATTATACCCAGACATTTTGAGTATATGCTCACTGACAGAACTATTCTCTTCCATCTTGCAGCTGTAGAACTTATTGGAGACTTCATATCTCTCAATCCGGGCATTTGCTTGAAATATTAACTTCAACTCCTCGAACATCTCATATGCTCCATGACGTTCAAAATGTCGTTGAAGACCCGGTTCTAAGCCGTAAAGCATGGCACACTAAACTATCGAGTAGTCATCAGCTTTGCTCTGCCAGACGTTCATAACTTCTGGTGTTGCTCTTGCAGGAGGGCTGGCACCTAGCGGTGCTTCCAGGACGTAATTCTTCTGTGCATCAATGAGGATAATCCTCAAGTTACGGACCCAGTCCGTGTAATTGCTACCATCATCTTTCAACTTTGCTTTCTCAAGGAACGCATTACAATTCAACGGAACAACAGCACGGGCCATTTATCTACAATTAACATAGACAAGCAAGATACTATCAAGTACTAAGTTCATGATAAATTCAAGTTCAATTAATCATATTACTTAAGAACTCCCACTTAGATAGACATCCCTCTCATCATCTAAGTGATTACGTGATCCAAATCAACTAAACCATGCCCGATCATCACGTGAGATGGAGTAGTTTCAATGGTGAACATCACTATGTTGATCATATCTACTCTATGATTCACGCTCGACCTTTCGGTCTCCGTGTTCCGAGGCCATATCTGCATATGCTAGGCTCGTCAAGTTTAACCTGAGTATTCCGCGTGTGCAACTATTTTGCACCCGTTGTATTTGAACGTAGAGCCTATCACACCCGATCATCACGTGGTGTCTCAGCACGAAGAACTTTCGCAACGGTGCATACTCAGGGAGAACACTTTTATCTTGAAATTTTAGTGAGAGATCATCTTATAATGCTACCATCAATCAAAGCAAGATAAGATGCATAAAAGATTAACATCACATGCAATCAATATAAGTGATATGATATGGCCATCATCATCTTGTGCTTGTGATCTCCATCTCCGAAGCACCGTCATGATCACCATCGTCACCGGCGCGACACCTTGATCTCCATCGTAGTATCGATGTCGTCTCGCCAACTTATTGCTTTTACGACTATCGCTACCGCTTAGTGATAAAGTAAAACAATTACATGGCGATTGCATTGCATACAATAAAGCGACAACCATATATATGGCTCCTGCCAGTTGCCGATAACTCGGTTACAAAACATGATCATCTCATACAATAAAATATAGCATCATGTCTTGACCATATCACATCACAACATGCCCTGCAAAAACAAGTTAGACGTCCTCTACTTTGTTGTTGCAAGTTTTACGTGGCTGCTACGGGCTTAGCGAGAACCGTTCTTACCTACGCATCAAAACCACAACGATAGTTTGTCAAGTTGGTGTTGTTTTAACCTTCGCAAGGACCGGGCGTAGCCACACTCGGTTCAACTAAAGTGAGAGAGACAGACACCCGCCAGTCACCTTTAAGCAACGAGTGCTCGTAACGGTGAAACCAGTCTCGCGTAAGCGTACACGTAAAGTCGGTCCGGGCCGCTTCATCTCACAATACCGCTGAACCAAAGTATGACATGCTGGTAAGCAGCATGACTTATATCGCCCACAACTCACTTGTGTTCTACTCGTGCATAGCATCAACGCATAAAACCAGGCTCGGATGCCACTGTTGGGGAACGTAGTAATTTCAAAAAAATTCCTACGCACACACAAGATCATGGTGATGCATAGCAACGAGAGGGGAGAGTGTAGTCTACGTACCCTCATAGACCGAAAGCGGAAGCGTTATCACAACGCAGTTGATGTAGTCGTACGTCTTCACGATCCGACCGATCAAGTACCGAACGCACGGCACCTCCGAGTTCAGCACACGTTCAGCTCGATGACGTCCCTCGAACTCCGATCCAGCCGAGTGTTGAGGGAGAATTTCGTCAGCACGATGGCGTGGTGACAATGATGATGTTCTACCGATGCAGGGCTTCGCCTAAGCTCCGCAACGATATTATCGAGGTGTAATATGGTGGAGGGGGGCACCGCACACGGCTAAAAAATCGTATATCCATTGTGTGTCCAGAGGTGCCCCCCTGCCCCCATATATAAAGGAGCAAGGGGGGAGGCCGGCTGCCCTTGGGGCGCGCCAAGGAGGGGGGGGGAGTCCTCCTCCTAGTAGGAGTAGGACTCCCCTTTCCTAGTCCAACTAGGAAGAGAGAGGGGGAAGGAAAGAGAGGGAGAGGGAGAGGGAAAGAGGGGCTGCGCCCCCCTCCCCTAGTCCAATTCGGACTCCTCATGGGAGGGGGCGCTCCACCTCCTGGCTGCTGCCCTCTCTCTCCCCTCAGGCCCACTAAGGCCCAATACTTCCCCGGGGGGTTCCGGTAACCCCTCCGGCACTCCGGTTTTATCCGAAACTTCTCTGGAACACTTCCGGTGTCCGAATATAGACGTCCAATATATCAATCTTTATGTCTCGACCATTTCGAGACTCCTCGTCATGTCCGTGATCACATCCGGGACTCCCAACAACCTTCGGTACATCAAAACATATAAAATCATAATATAACTGTCATCGTAACTTTAAGCGTGCGGACCCTACGGGTTCGAGAACTATGTAGACATGACCGAGACACCTCTCCGGTCAATAACCAATAGCGGAACCTGGATGCTCATATTGGCTCCCACATATTCTACGAAGATCTTTATCGGTCAAACCGCATAACAACATACGTTGTTCCCTTTGTCATCGGTATGTTACTTGCCAGAGATTCGATCGTCGGTATCTCTATACCTAGTTCAATCTCATTACCGGCAAGTCTCTTTACTCGTTCCGTAATACATCATCCCACAACTAACTCATTAGTTACAATGCTTGCAAGGCTTATAGTGATGTGCATTACCGAGTGGTTTAGAATTGAGGCGCCAAAGACATTTTTGAAACGTCGCAGAACATATGAGATGTTCCAAAGACTGAAATTGGGATTTCAGACTAGTGCCCACGTCAATAGGTATGAGACCTCTGACAAGTTTCTTAAGCCTGCAAACTAAGGGAGAAAAGCTCAATCGTTGAGCATGTGCTCAGGTTGTCTGAGTACTACAATCGCTTGAATTGAGTGGGAGTTAATCTTCCAGATGAGATAGTGATGGTTCTCCACAGTCACTGCGACCAAGCTATTAGAGCTTCGTGATGAACTATAACATATCAGGGATAGACATGATGATCCTTGAGCAACTCGCGATGTTTGAGGCCGCGAAAGTAGAAATCAAGTAGGAGCATCAATTGTTGATGGTTAGTAAAACCACTAGTTTCAAGAAGGGCAAGGGAAAGAAGGGATACTTCATGAAACGGCAAATCAGTTGCTGCTCTAGTGAAGAAACCCAAGGTTGAACCCAAACCCGAGACTAAGTGCTTCTGTAATGAGGGGAACGGTCACTGAAGCAGAACTACCCTAGATACTTGGTAGATGAGAAGGCAGGCAAGGTCGACAGAAGTATATTGGATATACATTATATTAATGTGTACTTTACTAGTACTCCTAGTAGCACCAGGGTATTAGATACCGGTTCGGTTGCTAAGTGTTGGTAACTCGAAATAAAAAGCTACGGAATAAACGGAGACCAGCTAAAGGTGAGATGACGATATGTGTTGGAAGTGTTTCCAAGGTTGATGTGATCAAGCATCGCATGCTCCCTCTACCATCGAGATTGGTGTTAAACCTAAATAATTGTTATTTGGTGTTTGCGTTGAGCATAGACATGATTGGGTTATGTTTATCGCAATACGGTTATTCATTTAAGGAGAATAATGGTTACTCTGTTTATTTGAATAATACCTTCAATGGTCTTGCACCTAAAATGAATGGTTTATTGAATCTCGATCGTAGTGATACACATGTTCATGCCAAAAGATATAAAATAGTAATGATAGTACCACATACTTGTGGCACTGGCACTTGAGTCATATTGGTATAAAACGCATGAAGAAGCTCCATGTAGATGGATCTTTGGACTCACTCGTTTTTGAAAAGATTGAGACATGCGAACCATGTCTATTGGTATATATGCATGAAGAAACTCCATACAGATGGATCGTTTGGACTAACTTGATTTTGAATCACTTGAGACATGCAAATCATACCACATGGGCAAGATGACCGAAAGGCCTCGTTTTCAGTAAGATGGAACAAGAAAGCAACTTGTTGGAAGTAATACATTTTGATGTGTGCAGTCCAATGAGTGCTGAGGCATGCAGTGGATATCGTTATGTTCTTACTTCACAGATGATCTGAGTAGATGCTGAGTATATTTACTTGATGAAACACCAGTCTGAATTATTGAAAGGTTCAAGTAATTTCAGAGTGAAGTTGAAGATCGTCGTGACAAGAGGACAAAATGTCTGTGATATGATCATAGAGAAGAATATCTGAGTTACGAGTTTGGCACACAATTAAGACATTGTGGAAATTGTTTCACAACTAATACCGCCTGAAACACCATAGTGTGATGGTGTGTCCGAACATCATAACTGCACCCTATTGGATATGGTGCATACCATGATGTCACTTATCAAATTACACTATCGTTTACGGGTTAGGCATTAGAGACAACCGCATTCACTTTAAATAGGGCACCACGCAATTCCGTTGAGACGACGCCGTATGAACTATGGTTTAGAGAAACCTAAGCTGTCATTTCTTAAAAGTTTGGGGCTGCGACGCTTATGTGAAAAAGTTTCAGGCTGATAAGCTCGAACCCAAAGCGGATAAATGCATCTTCATAGAATACCCAAAATAGTTGGGTATACCTCCTATTTGAGATCTGTAAGGAAAAGTGATTGTTTCTAGAAACGGGTCCTTTCTTGAGGAAAAGTTTCTCTCGAAAGAATTGAGTGGGAGGATGGTGGAGACTTGATGAGGTTATTAAACCGTCACTTCAACTAGTGTGTAGCAGGGCACAGGAAGTTGTTCCTGTGGAACCTACACCAATTGAAATGGAAGCTTATGATAGTGATCATGAAACTTCGGATCAAGTCACTACCAAACCTCGTAGGTCGACAAGGATGCGTACTACTTCAGAGTGGTACGTAATCCTGTCTTGGAAGTCATGTTGCTAGACAACAATGAACCTACGAGCTATGGAGAAGCGATGGTGGCCCCAGATTCCGATGAATGGCTCGAGGCCATAAAATCCGAGAGAGGATCCATGTATAAAAACAAAGTATAGACTTTGGAAGAACTACCTGATGGTCGTAAGGCTGTTGGGTGCAGATGGATTTTAAAAGGAAGACGAACAATGATGGTAAGTGTCACCATTAAGAAAGCTCGACTTGTCGTTAAGATGTTTTCTGACAAGTTCAAGGAGTTGACTACGATGAGATTTTCTCACTCGTAGCGATGCTAAGAGTCTGTTGGAATTATATTAGCAGTTACTGCATTATTTATGAAATCTTGCAGATAGGATGTCAAAAAAAACATTGTTTCCTTGACGATTTTCTTGAGGAAAGGTTGTATGTGATACAACCAGAAGGTTTTGTCAATCCTAAAAGATGCTAACAAGTATGCAAAGCTCCATCAATCCTTCTAAGGACTGGAGTAAGCATCTCGGAGTTGGAATGTACGCTTTGATGAGATGATCAAAGATTTTGGGTTTTTACAAAATTTATGAGAAACTTGTATTTCCAAAGAAGTGAGTGGGAGCACTATAGAATTTTTGATGAGTATATGTTGTTAACATATTGTTGATCAGAAATGATGTAGAATTTCTAGAAAGCATACAGGGTTATTTGAAAAGTGTTTTTCAATGGAAAACCTGGATTAAGCTACTTGAACATTGAGCATAAAGATCTATAAGGATAGATAAAAAACGCTTAATAGTACTTTCAAATGAATACATACCGTGACAAGATTTTGAAGGAGTTCAAAATAGATCAGCAAAGGAGTTCTTGGCTGTGTTACAAGGTGTGAGTATTGAGTAAGACTCAAGACCTGACCACGGCAGAAGAGAGAGAAAGGACGAAGGTCGTCCCCTATGCTTTAGACGTAGGCTCTACAGTATGCTATGCTGTGTACCGCACCTGAAGTCTGCCTTGCCATGAGTTAGTCAAGGGGTACAATAGTGATCCAGGAATGGATGACATGACAGCGGCCGAACTTATCCTTAGTAACTAGTGGACTAACGAATTTTCTCGATTATGGAGGTGGTAAAAGAGTTCGTCGTAAAGGGTTACGTCGATGCAAACTTTGACACTAATCTGGATGACTCTGAGTAGTTAACCGGATTCGTATAGTAGAGCAGTTATTTGGAATAGCTCCAAGTAGCGCGTGGTAGCTGCATCTACGAGATGACATAGAGATTTGTAAAGCACACACGGATCTGAATGTTGCAGACCCGTTGACTAAAACCTCTCTCGTAAGCATAACATGATCAAACCCTAGAACTCATTGAGTGTTATTCACATGGTGATGTGAACTAGATTATTGACTCTAGTAAACTCTTGGGTGTTAGTCACATGGCGATGTGAACTTTGAGTGTTAATCACATGGTGATGTGAACTAGATTATTGACTCTACTGCAAGTGGGAGACTGTTGGAAATATTCCCTAGAGGCAATAATAAAATGTTTATTATTGTATTTCCTTGTTCCTGATAATTGTCTATTGTTCATGCTATAAATGTATTAACTAGAAACCGTAATACATGTGTGAATACATAGACCACAACATGTCCCTAGTAAGCCTCTAGTTGACTAGCTCGTTGATCAATAGATGGTTATGGTTTCCTGACCATGGACATTGGATGTCATTGATAACGGGAACACATCATTAGGAGAATGATGTGATGGACAAGACCCAATCCTAAGCATAGCACAAGATCGTGTAGTTCGTTTACTAAGAGCTTTTCTAATGTCAAGTATCATTTCCTTAGACCATGAGATTGTGCAACTCCCGGATACTGTAGGAATGCTTTGGGTGTACCAAACGTCACAACGTAACTGGGTGGCTATAAAGGTGCACTACAGGTATCTCCGAAAGTGTCTGTTGGGTTGGCACGAATCGAGACGGGGATTTGTCACTCCGTATGACGGAGAGGTATCTCTGGGCCCACTCGGTAATGCATCATCATAATGAGCTCAATGTGACTAATGAGTTAGCCACAGGATCATGCATTACGGAACGAGTAAAGAGACTTGCCGGTAACGAGATTGAACGAGGTATTGG
Organism: Triticum aestivum; assembly: GCF_018294505.1. NCBI lineage: Eukaryota > Viridiplantae > Streptophyta > Magnoliopsida > Poales > Poaceae > Triticum > Triticum aestivum. Next base: position 527,987,726 of record NC_057802.1, on the reverse strand, counting down.
GATACCGACGATCGAATCTCGGGCAAGTAACATACCGATAGACAAAGGGAATTGTATACGGGATTGATTGAATCCACAACATCGTGGTTCATCCGATGAGATCATCGTGGAACATGTGGGAGCCAATATGGGTATCCAGATCCCGCTATTGGTTATTGGCCGGGGAGGTGTCTCGGTCATGTCTGCATGGTCCCGAACCCGTAGGGTCTACACACTTAAGGTTCGGTGACGCTAGAGTTGTTATGGGAAATAGTATGTGGTTACCGAAGGTTGTTGGGAGTCCCGGATGAGATCCCGGACATTACGAGGAGCTCCGAAATGGTCCGGAGGTGAAGATTGGTATATTGGACGAAGGGTATTGGAGTCCGGAATTGTTCCGGGGGTACCAGGCTATGACCAGCATGTCCGAAAGGGGTTTCGGAGGCCCCGACAAGCGTTGGGGGGCCTTATGGGCCAAGGGGAAGGGGCAAACCAGCCCACCAAGGGGTTGTGCGCCCCTCCCAACCCCTCTCACGTAACCAGGAGAGGTGGGGGCGCCACCCCTAGGGCAGCCGCCCCTCCCGGCTTGGGGGGCAAGTTTTCTATGGAGTGGGGGCGCCCAAACCCATCTAGGGTTTCCCCTGGCCGCCGCCTCCTCCTCTAGATCCATCTAGAGGGGCCAGCCCCCTCTCCCCTTCCCCCTATATATAGTGAGGGGTGGGAGGGCAGCCAGACCCTTCCCTTGGTGCAGCCCCCTTCCTCCTCATACATCTCCTCCTCCTCCGTAGTGCTTGGCGAAGCCCTGCCGGAGAACCACGAGCTCCACTCCCACCACGCCGTCGTGCTGCTGGAGTTCTCCCTCAACTTCTCCTCTCCCTTTGCTGGATCAAGAAGGAGGAGACGTCCCCGGGCTGTACGTGTGTTGAACGCGGAGGCGCCGTCCGTTCGGCGCTAGATCGGATCTTCCGCGATTTGAATCGCCGCGAGTACAACTCCATCAACCGCGTTCTTGTAACGCTTCTGCTTAGCGATCTTCAAGGGTATGAAGATGCACTCCCTCTCTCTCGTTGCTAGCATCTCCTAGATTGATCTTGGTGACACGTAGGAAAATTTTGAATTATTGCTACGTTACCCAACACAAGCTACACGTCCGAACGGACGCGAAACCAGTCAAGCAGCCTCTCCGCCGACTGTTGGAGGAGAAGAGAAGGATCGTAGGAGAAGAGATAGCCCGGCTCCTGGCCGCCGGCTTCATTATGGAGGTGTTTTTTCCAGAGTGGCTTGCCAACCCGGTCTTGGTGTTGAAGAAGAACAATAAATGGCGTATGTGTATAGATTACACCAGCCTCAACAAAGCCTGCCCCAAAGATCCGTTTGCCCTACCACGGATCGATCAAGTGATAGACTCCACAGCCGGATGTGAGCTGTTGAGTTTCTTAGATGCTTACTCAGGATACCACCAGATCAAGTTGGACCCAGCCGACCGCCTGAAGACCGCCTTCATCACACCATTCGGAGCTTTCTGCTACCTGACTATGACATTCGGCTTGAGGAATGCCGGTGCCACTTTTCAGCGTTGCATGCAGAAATGCCTCCCCAAGCAACTCGGCAGAAATGCCCACGTCTAAGTAGACGATATTGTGGTGAAGACGGAGAAGCACAGCACCCTGCTGGAAGACCTCAGAGAAACATTTGCCAACTTGCGTCGATTCCAGATCAAGCTCAACCCTGAGAAATGCGTGTTCGGAGTACCAGTCGGACAGCTTCTAGGCTTTTTGGTCTCCGAACGCGGCATTGAGTGCAACCCAGTGAAGATCAAGACCATAGAGAGAATGGAGATTCCTACCAAGTTGCGAGACGTTCAGAAGTTTACCGGGTGCCTGGCCTCCCTAAACCGCTTTATCAGCCGGCTAGGGGAGAAGGCTCTCCCCCTGTACCGACTCATGAAGAAGTCCACCCACTTCGAGTGGAACAACCAAGCAGACCAAGCTTTCCACGAGTTGAAGAAGATGCTGACCACACCACCTATCCTGGCAGCGCCGACTGAGAAAGAGCCCACGCTCCTTTACATTGCCGCGACTAGCCGAGTGGTCAGTACAGTCATCGTGGTCCAGCGCCCAGAAGAAGGCCGAGCTCAGTTAGTCCAGAGGCCGGTATATTATTTAAGCGAAGTACTGTCCACCTCGAAGCAAAATTACCCGCATTACCAGAAGATGTGCTATGGAGTGTACTTCGCCGCCAAGAAGCTGAAGCCTTACTTTCAAGAGCATCCCATCACGTCGTATGCACTGCCCCGCTTGCCGAGATCATAGGCAGCCGGGATGCATCCGGCCGGGTGGCTAAGTGGGCCATTGCGCTGGCTCCTTACACGATCTTCTACCAGCCCCGCACCGCCATCAAGTCCCAAGCATTGGCCGACTTCCTTGTCGACTGGGCTGAGACCCAGTACCTACCGCCGGCTCCCGACTCCACTCATTGGCGGATGCACTTCGACGGATCCAAGATGCGCACCGGCTTGGGAGCCGGCATCGTCCTCACCTCTCCCAAGGGCGACAAGCTCAGATACACATTGCAAATCCATTTTGCCGCCTCCAACCATGTGGCTGAGTACGAGGCGCTCATACACGGGCTCCGGCTAGCCAAAGAACTCGGCATACGCCGGATCCTGTGTTATGGCGACTCGTATTTGGTGGTCCAGCAGTCATCTGGCGACTGGGACGCCAAGGACGCAAACATGGCGAGCTATCCATTCCTCGTCCAGCAAATCAGCGGATACTTTGAAGGGTGCGAGTTCCTCCACGCGCCACGGGCCGACAACAAGCAAGCAGATGCCCTGGCACGGATCGGTTCCACCCGACAAGCTATACCAACGGGCGTCTCTCTCCAGCGCCTCCTCAAACCGTCTGTCAAGCCGTCTCCAGAATCGGACTCCATCTTCGTACCGCCTGCCCCTGATGCAGTCGGATCCGACTGGGGGAACCCAGCAGGCGGCTCGGGGACTTCGACAAGCGACCCGGGGACTGCCGTAGTCGCACCCGGCGCGGGGACTTCAGAACCCGGCCCGGGGACTGCAGCAGTCGGCCCGGGGACTGCAGTAATCGGCCCGGGGACTGCAACGACACAACAGGCGGTGGCCGGCTCCACCCAACCCGCCCACCTGGGTCACAGTAGCCGTACTGACAACAGAAGAAGTCACAGCTCCATCATGGGCCCAGCCCATCCTCAACTTCCTAGTAAACAAAGAGCTGCCGACTGATGAGATCTCGGCAAGACTAGTTCAACGCCGAGCCAGAGCATACGCAATAATAAACAGAGAACTTGTTAAGCGTAGCGTCACTGGAGTCTTCCAACGCTGCGTCAAGCCAGAGAAGGGCATAGCAATCCTCAAGGATATCCACCAAGGCGAATGCGGCCACCTTGCGGCCTCAAGATCACTTGTCGCCAAAGCTTTCCGCCATGGTTTCTTCTGGCCGACTGCTTTGGAAGACGCCAAGGAATTAGTCAAATGTTGCAAAGGATGCCAAGTCTTCAGCTCCAAGCAACACCTGCCGGCTTCTGCACTCAAGACCATCCCCCTCACCTGGCCCTTTGCCGTTTGGGGGTTGGACATGGTGGGCCCATTCAAGACAGCCCGCGGCGGCATGACACATCTGCTTGTCGCCGTGGACAAATTCACCAAGTGGATTGAAGCGAAGCCAATCGAGAAGCTGAACGGGCCGACTGCCGTGACATTCATCGCAAACATCACCACTCGGTATGGTATACCACACAGCATCATCACCGACAACGGCACGAATTTTGCCAAGGGAGCACTGGCACGTTTCTGCGTGACACAGGGCATCCGACTGGACTTAGCGTTCGTTGCCCACCCGCAGTCAAACGGCCAGGTCGAGTGAGCAAACGGCCTCATCCTCTCCGGCATCAAGCCCCGACTGGTCGTACCACTGGAGCGTTCGGCCGGCTGCTGGCTCGATGAGCTGCCGGCTGTCCTCTGGAGTCTGCGTACTACCCCGAACAAGACAACCGGCTTCACTCCTTTCTTCCTTGTATATGGTGCCGAGGCTGTCATCCCAACTGACATCGAGTTCGACTCACCTCGGGTAACCATGTACACGGAGGCGGAGGCCAAGGAAGCGTGAGAAGATGGTGTCGACCTGCTGGAAGAAGGCCGGCTGTTAGCTCTCAGCCGGTCCGCCATCTACCAGTAGGGTTTGCGCCGTTACCACAACCGGAAGGTCAAGCCAAGATCCTTCCAAGAAGGCGATCTTGTGCTCCGGCTGATCCAGCGAACAGCCGGCCAGCACAAGCTCTCGGCCCCTTGGGAAGGCCCTTTCGTCATCAGCAAGGCCCTAGGCAACGACTCCTACTACCTGATCGACGCACAGAAGCCGAGGGCACGCAAGAGGGATGATTCCGGCAAGGAGTCGGAACGACCATGGAACGCCAATCTCCTGAGAAGATTTTACAGTTAAAAGCAGTATGTATCACGCTACCTTTTTGTATTAAGTACAAGACAACGGGCCCCCCGAGGCGCACTCGGGGACTACCCTCCTTTATCTATGAATGACGAATGTCATACCCATGAATGTACTATTACATTTGATTCTCTATCTGGCACCGGGTTCGACTAGTCGGCCCGGGGACTGGCCGCCTTGAGTTATATTAAAAGTTCTACCTGAAGTCAGACAAGTAGTGTGCCAGCACCCGAGCCCTCTCTTGTTCTAAGTCGCAGCTCGAAGAACCGACTGTCCGACTGGCAAGAGCCAAAGGCAGGAAAGGATGCCCACACGAAAAACGGCTAAGGACTAACGAACTTATATAGCACAAGACGGCCTCCAACCACACCTACCGGCTGTCAGAACAGCCGGCTGGTCGGCTTCCCAGTCACTTCGCTACAATCCAAGAAAGCTAGAGTACTTGCCCTCCCAACCGGCGAAGCACCTCTCCAGCCACAGACTGTAGAGCAGCTGTCCGGCTGGGAAGGCGGCAACCAAGGGAGGGCGGCAAAGGAAACAGCCAAAGGATGAAAAGCAAGAACAATGGAAAGCCAAACACATGCATGATTATATTTACACATAAGGCCTTCAACAGGCCGGCAGTCAATATAGTTTGAATACACCCCCAGTGGATGGAACTGCGCAAACTTAACAAAATATTGTTCAAAGAGTAATAAAACAGGAAAGTAAAGGCGGCAAATTAGGCTAAGGGCGCAACAGGGGAGCCGGGCTGGTCGGTGGAGACGGCGGCGCCGGCTGGATGAGTGGCCGGCTGGCGAGTCTCAGCTTGATCATCGCCGGCTGCAGGCGGTGCGCTCGCACGCGCCTTGTTGCTGGAGGCACGGTCAAGCTGAGGCTGGCCGGCTGCTCCACCATCTGGCACGACGTCTTCACCCTCCTCCTCCTCCTCCTCACCCTTGTCGCTGGAGTCGATCTCCTCCGCCGAGTCCTTGCCATCTGCTGGGTTCAGCATGAACCACTCCTCCGGCTGGGCAACGCCGTTATCATCCACCTCAGGAGCAAAGGCGCTGGTGTCGGTGTAGTCGGCGATCGCCGAGGCACGACGGATGATAGCCGGCCGCGCCGGCTCCAGCTCCGTGTCGGCCTCCTGCCGCCAGGTGGCCAGCTGGTCCAAGCTCAGCTCAGGATACCAGGCTTTGACGAACTCCAGCGCCCGCCTGGCGCCTGACCGAGCTGCAGAAGCCTTCCAGGCCTCGAAGCGGCCGGCCGCTACCTCCAGCCAGTCGGCAGTCCGACTGGGGGTGCGGGGAATCACCTCGCCGGGCCAGAGAGCGGCCAGCACCTGCGCCCCAACACGTTGAAGCCGGCGGAGCATGCAGTGAGCCGGCTGGAGGCGGGCTTGAATCGCTAGGAGCTGTTCCTCAAGCGACCGGCGAGCGTTCAGCGCGATCTCAGCGCCAGCCTGCCTCTGCGCCTCGCAGTGGGCCTCGATGACCTAGTTGGCGGCAGTAGAGTAGCCAGGGAAGTACTCTGCACAAGAAAGAAAGAAAGAGAAAGAAGAGAAAAATACAATGTTAGAGAATGAACCAAACGGCAAGCGGCAAGCAAGGAACGAAGAAGAAGGTGGCCTACCGTCAACCAAGTCTTCGATCTGGCCGTAGCCATTGATCAACGACTGCCTCGCCTCGGCCCAGCTCGCCGCCACGGTCTCGTATTCGGCTTGGAGGGCGGCCTCGCTATCCTGCACTGCCTTCAGGGCCGCCTTGTGGCTCTCCTCCTGGTCGGCCAGTTTCGTGACCAGGCAGTCACGCTCCTGAGCCAAGGCGTCGAACTCGGCTTCCTTAGCACGAAGGGCGGCCTGGGTCCCACCCAGCTGCTCCCTCAGTTTGGCGTTGGCCGCTGCAGATATGGCAAAGAAGAAAAGAGCAATAAGTAAGAAGTCCTCAAGAAAGATCCGACCCGACTGCTCAGCAGTCGGCCTGAATCTCGGGGACTACACCCAGTGGGTGCGTTGACGTGCCCCCACATGAGATAAAAGATGAAGCACTTACCCCGGCTCTCAGTTAGATCAGCAGTCTTCTGGGTCAGCTCCCGAGCCTGGGAGTTGAAGGCAGCCGCACGGAGGTTGTGGTAGTCCTGCAAGTCGGACAGAGAAGCGAATGAGAGCAAGATAGCAAACAAAGCCTACCGAGAAGTTCCAAGCTGCCTGCTCAGCAGCCGACTCGGAACTCGGGGACTACACCCAGTGGGTGCGCTGACGCGCCCCCACGGAAGAAACCAAGATCAAGAAGCAAAAAACGGGAAGACTCACCCGAATGGCCGCCCGTGTCGCGAGAAACTCGTCATTATACTGCCTCAGCACTGCGGCCTGGGACTGAAGCCGGTTCCAGACTTCTTGCGCCGCCACATTCACCACGGCCATCCCACCACCCGGCTTCCACCCCGAGCTGGCGCTGGCCGTCTCCACGTCCTGGGCCGACGAGCTGGAGCCCGCGGCCTTCTGCGGGTCCGGAGCCGAAGTTGCCTTTCCCGCGCGCTGGCGCGATGGCGACCGGACCACCAGGTCCATCCTCACAGCCGGCTCGCCTCCAGCCGATTGCGCAGGCGGCGCGTTAGGCCGGCTGCCTTAGGCCGCCCCAGTCGGCGAGGGCGGTGCCACCTCCCTCTCCTGGACGACGACGTCGTCCTCCCTCTCCAACCCCGGCAGGTCGCCGCCGGCTTCCTCCGGCGGGGGCAACGGGATCTCGGGCGCCGCGACACGCAGGGGGGGTGACAAGCAAGGCCCCCTCCGCTGCCGCTGCGGCTGCAGCCTCCGTCTGGGCCTTAGCCGCCGCGTCGGCTCGTGCCTTCACCGACTCCTCCTACGCCGCCTTGGCGGCAGCCGCCCTTAGCTCTTCCGCCTCCCGCTCCTCCCGCGCCTCCCGCGCATTTCGCTCCGTCGCCGCTTGAAGCTCGCCGCAGGGGTCCACACGACGGGTGCTCCCGGATCCTCCCGGCGATCCAACCACGGAGGCGGCAGCAACCCGCTCAAGAGAAAGCGGAGCCCTGATTTTTGAGACAAGACAAGGATTCATAAATCTACAAGAAAAGAAGGAGTATGCAAGAGAATCTACACTTACGCCGAAACTGTTTGCGGCTGCTTCACCACCTCGCGGAAGCGGGCCGCCTTCACGGCCACCTCATCCCATCTGGTCGCCGCCGCCCCGCCCTTGGGCTTCTTCGGCCGACTGCCGAACAAGCCCGATGCGGCCCGGCGCTTCAGCGTGCCGCCCCGAGCAGGCGGCGCGACGGAGGAACCCGTGCCATGGTCGGACGCCGGCTGGCGGCGTGGGACGATTTCCGCCTCGTCGTCATCCGGCCAGTCGTCGAAGCTGGCTCCAAGCCCGGAGCCGCCTGCTTCGCCGCCTCCCGCCTCGGTGTTATCGTCCATGGCGGCCGCCCCCAAGTCGGGGTCCTCCAAGTCATGCTCCGCCCGGTCGGGGAGAAATCGGCGATCCGCCCCCGCTGTCCCGGCCGCAGGTCGAAGGAGAGGGCTCTGCGAAGATGTGCCGACCGGTCAGAGTCGGCCAAGAAAAACTTGGTGACAAAACTAAAAGAAGAGAAGATAAAGAATGCATACCGTAGGCGGGGGATGAGCACAGAAGTACGGCTCCTTGCCAAACTGCCACTCTGCGGAGAGCTTGCAGTTCGCGAGATAATTCACCATATGAGCCACCTCGTCATGAGGCATCTCCTTGGTGCACATCCGACTCGGATCGAGTTGGCCGCTCATCTGACTGATCAGATGAGGGTGGCTTTGAAGCGGGAGCACCCGGCGCACGACGAAGGCAGCCAGCAGGTCGGACTCAGTCAGGCCCTCCGACCGGATCATTACCCGGAGTCGGGCAACGGTGGCGGCTCCAGCCGGCGACAGCGTCCTAGCCCGATAGGACCACTGGGGCCGCCTCCCAGCCGGCGGGCCGGCTACGTAAGACGGCAAGTTGACGTAGTCGCCTTGCGGGGCAACGTTCTTCACGTAGAAGTACGATTTCTGCCAGCGCTTCACCGACTGGATCAGCGTGATGACCGGGAAGGGGTTGTCGGCTGCCGGCCTCCGCATCGCGATGAAGGTGCCGCTCTGAGCCTCCACGCCCTGCATGCGGGTGCCGAGCTTGGTTTGGAAGAATTCCCCCCAGAGCTCCAGGGTGGGAAGAACGCCAAGAAAGCCCTCGCACCGAGTGACGAAGGCGGACAGCAGCACCACCCTGTTTGGAGTGAGGTGGTGCGGCTGGAGCTGATAAAAGTCGAGGAAGGAGCGGAAGATGGCGCTCGCGGGCAGACCGAGGCCGCGCAGGAAGTGCGAGCGAAAGATTACCCGCTCGCCTTCCTCCAGCGCCGGCGTGATCTCCTTCTCCGGCGCGAGACGGAGCTGCACCTGGTCCTTGCCGGGCAACCGCCGCGTCTTGCGGAGGAAGTCGATGTGGTCCGTATGGACGTTGGAGCCGTCCCAGTCTCCGCCGTACTGCATGATGGCGAGAAGCTGGCGAGAAAGGGTGCGGCAGCGGAGAAAGCACGGCCCCGCGGCGGTGAAGCTGCGGGGTGGTGCGAAGATTGGTGGGACGGCGCGGCGGCAAGATGCTGTTGCGATGTAAAGAAGGAGGAAAAAGATGGCGGAGAGAGGATGAGCGTGCGAGCGTCTGCCGCTCCCCCTCCTCCCCCTACTTATAGCCTTGTGTGGCGAAGCCGAGGAGGCGAGGCGTGGGGGGAAACATGGGATTAACTGCGCCCACTCCCCCACGTCCCGCGATTATTGCGCCCTAACGACATGCAGAAACTGCCGTCGGAAGGCGTGCGGCGCGCTTTGGGCCACAAAGAATCCGCGCCTGGGCCTAGGCGTAGGAGTGATGGGCCCCCGGCCTGCAGTGACGTCCTGTCGCGCGCGTTGGTTGGTAGGCTTTTTTCAGTCGGAGGGTGCCACGTGGTACGCGGGCGGCGAGCGGCCGGCCCGCAACCCGGCGTGCGCACCAACCGACTCCCGCCTTCAGACTTCAGAAGTTTCGCCAAGACGGCGCAACCAACTGAAGCCGGCTCCCAGCCGCTGGCTCGTCAAGATAAGAAGCTGACCTAGCTTCTCGACATCCTCTCAGCCTCGAAGCCCAACCAGCTTCGGGGACTACTGTCGGAGTAAATGGCCACGGGTAGCCAACCGACTCCCCCTGGCTCTTCGAAAAATTATCAGGCCAATCGAGCCTTCAAGCATCCAGAGCATGGGGCCGCCTTCCTCTGCCCGGCTATCCCCAAGGCCGACTACCAGAAGGCGACCCGGCCTCAAAAACCTTCCCGAAGAAAGCTACGAGATGGCCGACTCTAGGAAGCCGGCCCCAAGAGGACCGACTCCCAGAAGCCGGCCACGAAGAAGGCTGACTCCCAGAAGCCGGCCAAGACTGCACCCACATAACGGCGATAAGACGGGGCGTGGCCGCAGTACAGCCTACCACCCCTGAATCCCGGAACATGCATGGCCACAGGGCGCCGTACGGGTCAGCCATCCCCCGTCCGGCGTGGCACTGTAGCCATGTTGACCTCGACGTCACCCACGACAGGCGCCAGTACGGCCCGCGGGCGGCGGGCCCCTTCAGCCAGAGAGACGCTCGAAGGCGGCCCGGCCTCCCCTAGTCGACCTGGGGCGTAGCCGGCTACCTCCCTCCCTCGAAACATGTGCATCATTAAGGAGACAAGACGAGGGGAGGCTACAGTGAGAGCCGCTGGGCGGCGGCACTGTAGCCACGCTTACCTCGACAAAGCCCTCGTCATCAGGGGCGAGGCAATAGTAACCAGCCGCCGACAAGGCCCCCAGGTGGTGGGGCCGGCCTGTTGGCCAAGAGGCCGACAGCTGGCGGGACCCACCAGTCGGCGGGGCCCAACGACCGGCGGAGAAGCCGGCGAGCACAGACACTGACGGCTGGGACCCGCACCCAGCCGGATTACCATTGTACCCCTGGGGGGTAGGCCTATATAAATCCCCCGGGACACCCATGCAAAGTGTTGATCTCATAGAGTTTTACACACCACATAGAGAGAAAAGGAGAGCTAGCCTTGCCCTTCTTCTTCCCCTAGCCAAACAGCTCAAGGAGCACTTGTAGCTACTTGTGTTGATCTAGTGATCATGCGGAGACCCCGCAGAGCAGGACTAGGGGTGTTATCTCCACGGAGAGCCCCGAACCTGGGTAAGATTCGCCGGCGTGCATGTCTTCGCCTTATCCCGTTTCCAGGCACCGGCGATGTCTTACTGGCTCCCACAATGATAAGCCACCCGTTGGCATATGTCGCACCTACCACCCGACAACCGTCCAACAAGCCTACGATGGAATTACTCACGCATGGCGGTGAGCATCATGAAATTGGTGATGGAGGATGGTTGATGATGACGACGGCGACGAATCCCCCTCTCCGGAGCCCCGAACGGACTCCAGATCAGCCCTCCCGAGAGGTTTTAGGGTTTGGCGGCGGCTCCATACCGTAAAACGTGATGAATCCTTCTCTCTGATTTTTTTCTCCCCGAAAGTGGATATATGGAGTTGGAGTTGAGGTCGGTGGAGCATCAGGGGGCCCACGAGGTAGGGGGGCGCGCCCTAGGGGGACAGGCGCGCCCCCACCCTCGTGGACAGGGTGTGGGCCCTCTGACGTGGATTTTTCTTCCAATATTTTTCTTATTTTCCAAATAGATGTTCCGTGGAGTTTCAGGTCATTCCGAGAACTTTTGTTTCTGCACATAAATAACACCATGGAAAGTCTGCTAAAAACAGCGTCAATCCGGGTTAGTTCCATTCAAATCATGCAAGTTAGAGTCCAAAACAAGGGCAAAAGTTTTTGGAAAAGTAGATACGACGGAGACGTATCACGGCACGGACGAGCTCGGCGACGCGGTCGAGCCACTCCTCGTAGAGGTCGTCCAACGGGCGGTAGCGCAGGAGCTCGTTTGCGGCGAGGAGTGCGGCCCACGTCTCCATGGGAGCGCGGCGTGCGTGAGACGAAGAACCGGCCGGGGTCAGCGACAGAGTGGCGGTGCGGCCGTCCTGCCGCACCGATGGATGCAGCGAGGACGCTTGTTGCTCGTTCCCCGCCGGGCCGGTGGCGGCGTTGGCGGCAGGAGACGGAGAACGATGAGGTGGCCCGCCGACAGGAGCCGTCTGAGCAACGCGGGCGGTGAGGGCAGCCCGGCGCTCAGCTCGAGCGCGGCAAGTGTCCGCCATGGAGACGACGGAGCGACGGAGCGATGAATTGATGGAAAGGAAGCTACGGCGCACCCCTTACCTGGCGCGCCAAATGTCAGATGTGGGGTTCTGGCAAACCCTTAAGGTTCGAACTCTGGGGTGCGCGTGAAGTCTTTCCCTCCTACCAATCCACGCCCTAGCTCGCTAAGATCTCACGGACGAACTCGATGAACTCACAACACAGAAAGACACGAGGTTTATACTGGTTCGGGCCACCGTTCTGGTGTAATACCCTACTCCAGTGTGGTGGTGGTGGATTGCCTCTTGGGCTGATGATGAAGAGTACAAGGGGAAGAACAGCCTCCTGAGGTTGAGGTGTTCTTGTGCTCGACGAACTTGTGTGGGTGAGATGCCTCTGAATGAGTTGTCCCCTACGGTGGTGGCTAGCTCTACTTATATAGGCCCTGGTCCTCTTCCCAAATATTGAGCGGGAAGGGAGCCAACAACGGCGGGCAAATTTGAAGGGGGACAGCTAGTACAAGCTATCCTGACAAAAGTGGTCTTTGCCTGCGAAAGGCTCTGGTGGTGACGCCGTCTTGGGCTCCACAGTGACCTCCGTCCTGTCGTCCTTCTGGTCTTGGTCTCGTTGCACCGATAAGGCAACCTTTGGCTGATGCCTCGGTACTCCTCGCCTGCGCTGGCCTCCTTAGCACCAAAGTGGAAACAAGGACGCTGCGCGCGCTGGCGCCCGCCTGGTCTCGATCGTCATGGCTCATGTCATGAGAGCCTCGTGAGGTTTGCCCCGCCTTGATATCTCCGCTCCTCGTGAGCCTACCTGGCCAGGCCACTCCTGAGGAGGTCTTGCGTCATCCGCCTCGCGAGGCTTGGCCCCTCGCGAGGGTCTTGGATGCCTCGTTTATGAAGATGGGTCGTACGGCCCGCTGACTTAGCCACACCGTGGGCCGCAGGCAGGCAAGTCTGGGGACCCCCTTTCGCAGAACGCCGACATACAACTCTTCTTCCAGAAATCCATTCGGGAATGCAGTTTTGACATCCATTTGACAAATTTCATGATCATAAAGTGCGGCAATTCCTAACATGATTCAGACAGACTTAAGCATCGCTACGGGTGAGAAAGTCTCATGATAGTCAACCCCTTGAACTTGTCGAAAGCCTTTCGCAACAAGTCGAGCTTTGTAGATAGTAATATTATTACCGTCAGCGTCAGTCTTCTTCTTGAAGATCCATTTATTCTCTATGGCTTGCCGATCATTGGGAAAGTCAACCAAAGTCCACACTTTGTTCTCATACATGGATCCCATCTCAGATTTCAGGGCCTCAAGGCATTTTGCGGAATCTGAGCTCACCATCGCTTCTTCATAGTTCGTAGGTTCGCCTTGGTCAAGTAGCATGACCTCTAGAATAGGATTACCGTACCACTCTGGTGCGGATCTTACTCTGGTTGACCTACGAGCTTCAGTAGTAACTTGATCTGAAGTTTCATGATCAATATCATTAGCTTCCTCACTAATTGGTGTAGGTGTCACAGGAACCGGTTTCTGTGATGAACAACTTTCCAATAAGGGAGCAGGTACAGTTACCTCATCAAGTTCTACTTTCCTCCCACTCGCTTCTTTCGAGAGAAACTCCTTCTCTAGAAAGGATCCATTCTTAGCAACAAATGTCTTGCCTTCGGATCTGTGATAGAAGGTGTACCCAACAGTATCCTTTGGGTATCCTATGAAGACACATTTCTCCGATTTGGGTTCGAACTTATCAGGTTGAAGCTTTTTCACATAAGCATCGCAGCCCCAAACTTTAAGAAACGACAACTTTGGTTTCTTGCCAAACCACAGTTCATAAGGCGTCGTCTCAACGGATTTCGATGGTGTCCTATTTAACGTGAATGCAACCGTCTCTAAAGCATAACCCCAAAATGATAGCGGTAAATCAGTAAGAGACATCATAGATCGCACCATATCTATTAAAGTACGATTACGACGTTCGGACACACCATTACGCTGTGGTGTTCCGGGTGGCGTGAGTTGCGAAACTATTCCGCATTGTTTCAAATGTAGACCAAACTCGTAACTCAAATATTCTCCTCCACGATCAGATCGTAGGAACTTTATTTTCTTGTTACGATGATTTTCCACTTCACTCTGAAATTCTTTGAACTTTTCAAATGTTTCAGACTTATGTTTCATTAAGTAGATATATCCATATCTGCTCAAATCATCTGTGAAGGTGAGAAAATAACGATACCCGCCGCGAGCCTCAATATTCATCGGACCACATACATTAGTATGTATGATTTCCAATAAATGTGTTGGTCGCTCCATTGTTCCGGAGAACGGCGTTTTAGTCATCTTGCCCAAGAGGCATGGTTCGCAAGTACCAAGTGATTCATAATCAAGTGATTCCAAAAGTCCATCAGTATGGAGTTTCTTCATGTGCTTTACACCAATATGACCTAAATGGCAGTGCCACAAATAAATTGCACTATCATTATCAACTCTGCATCTTTTGGCTTCAATATTACGAATATGTGTATCACTACTATCGAGATTTAATAAAAATAGACCACTCTTCAGGGGTGCATGACCATAAAAGATATTACTCATATAAATAGAACAACCATTATTCTCTGATTTAAATGAATAACCGTCTCGCATCAAACAAGATCCAGATATAATGTTCATGCTTAACGCTGGCACCAAATAACAATTATTCAGGTCTAAAACTAATCCCGAAGGTAGATGTAGAGGTAGCGTGTCGACCGCGATCACATCGACTTTGGAACCATTTCCCACGCGCATCGTCACCTTGTCCTTAGCCAATCTTTGCTTAATTCGTAGTCCCTGTTTCGAGTTGCAAATATTAGCAACAGAACCAGTATCAAATACCCAGGTGCTACTGCGAGCATTAGTAAGGTACACATCAATAACATGTATATCACATATACCTTTGTTCACCTTGCCATCCTTCTTATCCGCCAAATACTTGGGGCTGTTCCACTTCCAGTGACCAGTCTGTTTGCAGTAGAAGCACTCAGTCTCAGGCTTAGGTCCGGACTTGGGTTTCTTCTCCTGAGCAGCAACTTGTTTGGTGTTCTTCTTGAAGTTCCCCTTCTTCTTCCCTTTACCCTTTTTCCTGAAACTGGTGGTCTTGTTGACCATCAACACTTGATGCTCCTTCTTGATATCTACCTCCGCAGCCTTTAGCATTGCGAAGAGCTCTAGAATTGTCTTATCCATCCCTTGCATATTATAGTTCATCACAAAGCTCTTGTAGCTTGGTGGCAGTGATTGAAGAATTCTGTCAATGACACTATCATCCGGAAGATTAACTCCCAGTTGAATCAAGTGATTATTATACACAGACATTTTGAGTATATGTTCACTGACAAAACTATTCTCCTCCATCTTGCAGCTGTAGAAGTTATTGGAGACTTCATATCTCTCAATCCGGGCATTTGCTTGAAATTTTAACTTCAACTCCTGGAACATCTCATATGCTCCATGACGTTCAAAACATCGTTGAAGTCCCGGTTCTAAGCCGTAAAGCATGGCACACTGAACTATCGAGTAGTCATCAGCTTTGCTCTGCCAGACGATCTTAACATTGTCAGTTGCATCTGCAGCAGGTCTGGCACTCAGTGGTGCTTCTAGGACGTAATTCTTCTGTGCAGCAATGAGGATAATCCTCAAGTTACGGACCCAGTCCGTGTAATTGCTACCATCATCTTTCAACTTTGCTTTCTCAAGGAACGCATTAAAATTCAACGGAACAATAGCACGGGCCATCTATCTACAGCAACATAGACAAGCAAAATACTATTAGGTACTAAGTTCATGATAAATTAAAGTTCAATTAATAATATTACTTAAGAACTCCCACTTAGATAGACATCCCTCGAATCATCTAAGTGATCACGTGATCCATCTCAACTAAACCATGTCCGATCATCACGTGAGATGGAGTAGTTTTCAATGGTGAACATCACTATGGTGATCATATCTACTATATGATTCACGCTCGACCTTTCGGTCTCAGTGTTTCGAGGCCATATCTGCATATGCTAGGCTCGTCAAGTTTAACCCGAGTATTCTGCGTGTGCAAAACTGGCTTACACCCGTTGTATTTGAATGTAGAGCTTATCACACCCCATCATCACGTGGTGTCTCGGCACGACAAACTTTCACAACGGTGCATACTCAGGGAGAACACTTATACCTTGAAATTTAGTGAGAGATCATCTTATAATGCTACAGTCAATCAAAGCAGAATAAGATGCATAAAGGATAAACATCACATGCAATCAATATAAGTGATATGATATGGCCATCATCATCTTGTGCCTTTGATCCGTCTCCAAAGCACCGTCATGATCACCATCGTCACCGGCGCGACACCTTGATCTCCATCGTAGCATCGTTGTCGTCTCGCCAACTATTGCTTCTATGACTATCGCTAAAGCTTAGTGATAAAGTAAAGCTATTAGAGGGCGATTGCATTGCATACAATAAAGCGACAACCATATGGCTCCAGCCAGTTGCCGATAACTCGGTTACAAAACATGATCATCTCATACAATAAAATATAGCATCATGCCTTAACCATATCACATCACAACATGCCCTGCAAAAACAAGTTAGACGTCCTCTACTTTGTTGTTGCAAGTTTTACGTGGCTGCTACGGGCTGAGCAAGAACCGTTCTTACCTACGCATCAAAGATATTTCGTCAAGTTAGTGATGTTTTAACCTTCACAAGGACCGGGCGTAGTCACACTTGGTTCAACTAAAGTTGGAGAAACTGATACCCGCCAGCCACCTGTGTGCAAAGCACGTCGGTAGATCCAGTCTCGCATAAGCGTACGCGTATTGTCGGTCCGGGCCGCTTCATTCAACAATACCGCCGAACCAAAGTATGACATGCTGGTAAGCAGTATGACTTGTATCGCCCACAACTTACTTGTGTTCTACTCGTGCATATAACATCTACGCATAAACCTGGCTCGGATGCCACTGTTGGGGAACGTAGTAATTTCAAAATTTTCCTAAGTACACGCAAGATCATGGTGATGCATAGCAATGAGAGGGGAGAGTGTGTCCACGTACCCTCGTAGACCGAAAGCAGAAGCGTTAGAACAATGCGGTTGATGTAGTCGTACGTCTTCATGGTCCGACCGATCCAAGTACCGAACGCACAGCACCTCCGAGTTCAGCACACATTCAGCTCGATTACGTCCCACGAACTATGATGCAGCAGAGCTTCGAGGGAGAGTTCCGTTAGCACGACGGCGTGATGACGGTGATGATGATGCTACCGATGCAGGGCTTCGCCTAAGCACCACACACGGCTAAAAGATTAATGATCAATTGTTGTGTCTTTGGGGTGACCCCCTGCCGCAGTATATAAAGGATCTAGGGGGAGGCGGCCGGCCAGGAGGAGGGCGCGCCAAGGAGGGAGTCCTACTACCACCGGGAGTAGGACTCCTCCTTTCCTAGTAGGAGTAGGAGAAGGGAAGGAAGGGAGAGAGGGAGAGAAGGAAAGGGGGGCGCCGCCCCCCTCCTTGTCCAATTCGGACTAGAGGGGGAGGGGGCGCGCGGCTGCCCTGGCCGCCCCTCCTCTTCTCCCACTAGGGCCCATTAGGCCCAATATACTCCCCGGGGGGTTCCGGTAACCCCCCGGTACTCCGGTATATGCCTGAAACCTCCCGAAACACTTCCCGTGTCCGAACATAGTCATCCAATATATCGATCTTTACGTCTCGACCATTTCGAGATTCCTCGTCATGTCCGTGATCATATCCGGGAATCCGAACTACCTTCGGTACATCAAAACACAAAACTCATAATACCGATCGTCACAGAACTTTAAGCGTGCGGACCCTACGGGTTCGAGAACTATGTAGACATGACCGAGACACGTCTCCGGTCAATAACCAATAGCGGAACCTGGATGTTCATATTGGTTCCAACATATTCTACGAAGATCTTTATCGGTTAAACCGCATAACAACATACGTTGTTCCCTTTGTCATCGGTATGTTACTTGCCCGAGATTCGATCGTCGGTATCTCAATACCTAGCTCAATCTCATTACCGGCAAGTCTATTTACTCGTTCCATAGTGCATCATCGCGTAACTAACTCATTAGTCACATTGCTTGCAAGGCTTGTAGTGATGTGCATTACCGAGAGGGCCCAGAGATACCTCTCCGATAATCGGAGTGACAAATCCTAATCTCGATTTATGCCAACTCAACAAGTACCATCGGAGACACCTATAGAGCACCTTTATAATCACCCAGTTACGTTGTGATGTTTGGTAGCACACAAAGTGTTCCTCCGGTAATCGGGAGTTGCATAATCTCATAGTCATAGGAACATGTATAAGTCATGAAGAAAGCAATAGCAGTAAACTAAACTATCAAGTGCTAAGCTAACAGAATGGGTCTGGTCAATCACATCATTATTCTAATGATTTGATCCCGTTTATCAAATGAAAACTCATGTCTATGGTTAGGAAACATAACCATATTTGATCAACGAGCTAGTCAAGTAGAGGCATACTAGTGACACTCTGTTTGTCTATGTATTCACACATGTATTATGTTTCCGGTTAATACAATTCTAGCATGAATAATAAACATTTATCATGAAATAAGGAAATAAATAATAACTTTATTATTGCCTCTAGGGCATATTTCCTTCAACCGTGCCCTAGTTAAAAGATGAGAAGGTTTGATTTATGTCTTCATGCACGCCCTTCATAAATCGAACCATCACCGAGGAAGTTCAATGCTTTCGAGAGGGAAATCACCAAGATTGAAGGGGAATCCAAATTTTCGTCCTAGTTTGTCATTCAGTTTTTTTCCAACGATCAACATACCGCCTCAAATGCAACGTGTTCAAATTTGACATTTTTCTGAACTCATTTACCATATTTAGGGGATTATGTGCTTTTCCTAGGCATTAATTATGCACATAATTCAAATTTTGAACAATCGGTGGATGAAAAGGTGCACAAGAACGGTCTGGAAAACCATGCTCGTGCTATTTAGTACATTCTCATGCCTTTTACAAGGAATGGGCAGATATTTCAAGGAAATGTTTGGCAATAGTCAACCATAAACGCGTCATTTACTGGGTTAACAACTATACGAAAATGAAATACATGCTTGGAAAAACATGACGCCTGGTGTGGTGCCATGGTATGACCTCACCATGCCCTGGTAAAAATGTCGTCATGCACGCCTTTCATAAAACGAACCATCACCGAGGAAATTTCATGGTTTCGAGGGGGAAATCACCAAGATTGAAGGGGGATCCAAATTTCCTTTGTCCTTTGTCCACGAGTTTTTTTCTATGATGAACATACAACCTGCAAATCACCGTGTTCAAATTTGGCACTTATCCGGGTTCATTTGCCATATTTAGGGGATTATGTGCATTTCCTAGTCATTAATGCACATATTTCAAGTTCAAATAATCGGTGCATGAAAGGGTCCACAAGAACGGCCTGGAAAACCATGCTCGTTCCATTTAGTAAATTCTCATGCCTTTTACAAGGAATAATGGATAGATATTTCGATGAAATGTGTGGCAATAGTCAACCACAAATTTTTGTTTGTTGGGTTTTCAACTATAGAAAAATGAAATAAATGCTTAAAAAACATGACGCCTGGCATGGTGCCATGGTATGACCTCACCATGCCCTGGTAAATTTTTTAGAAGGTTTGGCTTATGTCGTCATGCACGCCCTTCATAAATCGAACCATCACCGAGGAAGTTCCATGCTTTCGAGAGGGAAAATACCCAAGATTGAAGGGGAATCCAAATTTCCGTCCTAGTTTGTCATTCAGTTTTTTTTCAACGATCAGCATACCGCCTCAAATGCAACGTGTTCAAATTTGACATTTTCCCGGGCTCATTTACCATATTTAGGGGATTATGTGCATTTTCTAGGCATTAATGGACATAATTCAAATTCGAACAATCGGTGCATGAAAAGGTTCACAAGAATGGTCTGGAAAACCATGCTCGTGTTATTTAGTACATTCTCATGCCTTTTACAACGAATGGGCAGATATTTCAAGGAAATGTGTGGCAATAGTCAACCATAAATGCGTCGTTTACTCGGTTAACAACTATACAAAAAATGAAACACATGGTTGGAAAACATGACGCCTGGCGTGGTGCCATTGTATGGCCTCACCATGCCCTGGTAAAAATTGGACAATGTTTTCCTTATGTCGTGATGCGCCTCTTTCATAAATCGAACTATCACCGAGGAAGTTTCATGGTTTTGAGGGGGAAATCACCAAGATAGAAGGGGGGTCCAAATTTCCTTTGTCCTTTGTCCACGGTTTTTTCTATGATGAACATACAACATGTAAATCACCGTGTTCAAATTAGGCACTTTTCCGGGTTCATTTGCCATATTTACGGGATTATGTGCATTTCCTTGGCATTAATGCGCATAATTCAAGTTCAAACAATCGATGCATGAAAGGGTCCACAAGAACGGCCTAGAAAACCATGCTCGTGCCGTTTAGTAAATTCTCATGCCTTTTACAAGGAATGGACAGATATTTCGATGAAATGTGTGGCAATAGTCAACCACAAATGCTTGTTTGTTGGGTTTTCAACTATAGAAAAAATGAAATAAATGATTAAAAAACTTGACGCCTGGCATGGTGCCATGGTATGACCTCACCATTCCCTGGTAAAAATTTGAGAAGGTTTGGCTTATGTCGTCATGCACGCCCTTCATAAATCGAACCATTACCGAGGAAGTTCCATGCTTTCGAGAGGGAAATCCCCAAGATTGAAGGGGAATCCAAATTTTCTTCGTTCTTTGCCCTGGAGTTTTTTCTACGACGAACATACACCCTGCAAATCACCATGTTCAAATTTGGCATTTTTTCGGGCTCATTTACCATATTTAGGGGATTATGTGCATTTTCTAGGCATTTAACGGATATAAATCCAATCCAGCTACAGGTGCGCGGGTGTGATGTGAGGGACGTGGATTGCCATTCGATCACGGTGCATCCAATGGTGCACACGCGCGATCCGCGTGGCTGGGGTTCTGGCCAATCATAACGCAACACACTCCGCACACTGTTTCCGGAAGCGGCGGAGATGAACCATGTGTGATAATGAACGAGCAAAATTGTAAGGGAAGCCAAATTTTTGTTGTCGTTTGTCGTTGAGCTCTTGAATACCACCGCATTGTATGGCTGCCCGGCCCCTCCGTCCTAGAGCTCTCTCCAGGCGTCGTCCATGGCACAACGGCGCACAATAATTGGAAAGGAAGCGATGGCATCCCGCCGCGCCGCGTTCCTCGCCTCCCGCGACCGTACACATGGTAAGGAAGCAATGGCATCTCGGCGTGCCGAGTTCATCGCCGCCGCCGGCCAGATAGTTACATGGGCGGACTTTGAGGCTGCCATGGCCGAATGGGTGGTGGATCTAGAGGCGGCCAAAGCCGCACAGAAGGAGCGGAAAAGGCAGAAAGCAGTCAAGAAAAGAGAGTCCCGCCGCCGCAAGAAAAAAGAGGCCGCACGCCGTGGTGAGGAGAGCTTGGCGGAGATCGAAGCACGGTGGGCTGCCGCCTACAAGGCTGGGAAGGAGAACGCCGGCATCTGGCCAGCATGCCCTGAAGGCAGCATGTGAGAAGTAGTTTAAGTTTGTAGTATTATAGAAAATTACCAGTAGTACTTTAAGTTTGTACTATTAACGTACAATGTCGGTAAGAGCATCCTTTGAGGGCTTTGAGCATTGATTAGCATGTGTGCCCGTGTGCGTTTTTTTGCGTTAATCATTAGAAGATCACAAAACACACGGTTTCTATGTCGTACCCGTCTGCGTTGTTACCTGTGCAATATTTCCTAATAAACCAGGCGTACCATTAAACGAAAAAATCAAGTACACGTGTACATTTTTTTGGAGACGGGATCTGCCAACTTTATTTTTTCTCGCACACGAGTATTTTACGCGCTTCGTCTGTGTTGTGTGTTTCCCCCGCCCAAGTTTCAAGTTTCGCACCGAAATTTTCATTAGGCGCGCGATTTCAGAATTTATTCCCCCAACCACATCCCCTTCCCCTCAGTATCCCCCTTCCTCCTACCGGCAACTCAAACCGCCGCTGCCGCAACCACAGCTTCAACCACATCTATGTTCTGCTCGGATCCAGTCAGGTAACCCACCGATCTCTATCACGTCCCCGGCCTGATTGCTTAAATGGTGCCTGCGAAACATCCTCATGCCTCCAAATCCCCCCCGCTAGGAGCTGATGGTGGTCCATGGCGTGATGGCCGCTGTGCATGTTGACCCGGAGGAACACCTCGCCTCCGCCGCCGCCGCCGTCATGGTGCAGGCTCTGGCCTAGATGATGTCCCCTAGCGACTACCCCCAAGGACTTAACAGGTAAGATCCGACCAGCTAAATCTTACCAATACCACTTGCAACGGCTATGATTTGTACGGTTGATGTATTAAGCATGTTCGTGCCTTGTTTATTTCAGTACTGCACACTGTGTAATGTTCAAATATTACCGTGTCCAGCTCAATTTCACCAATACCAGCAACAAACTTACAACATGACTCAGGATATCACTAGAGATGCTGCCCATTTGCTATTTTTAGTGGATGCTAACCCTGTTGTACTTAACATGCCTGTCCATGTACTTACGCAGGGTCATAACGGCCGATGCTTTTGTTTGTCGTCGGGTGAGCTGCATCCCATGGCTTACAGTATTTCACATAATTTGTGCAATTGCGGTTTAACTTCTACCATTTACTGGTTGCCTGTAGGTACACATGTCAGTGGCACTGATCCATGATTCGACCCGGAGGAACAGCTCGCCTCCGCCGTCGTTGACTTTGGCGAGCTCTGGCCAAGATGAAGTTGTAACACCCACGACGCGGCTATATCTCCCACATGTCGAGGCATGACTTAGAGGCATAACCGCATGGTGGTTTTGTCGCAAGAAGGGTCATCTTCACACAATCCCATTTAATGAACAAGAAAGGGATAAAGAGTTGGCTTACAATCGCCACTTCACACAATACATTAATTAAAAATACAGCATTCAGAATACACACATAGACCGACTACGGTCAAATCCAAAAGAAAAGAAGATAACCCCAAATGCTAGATCCCCGATCGTCCCAACTGGGCTCCACTACTGATCATCAGGAAACGAAACATAGTAACGACCAAGGTCCTCGTTGAACTCCCACTTGAGTTCGGTAGCATCACCTGGACTGGTATCGTCGGCACCTGCAACTATTTTCGTAGTATCTGTGAGTCACGAGGACTCAGCAATCTCAAAACCCGTGAGATCAAGACTATTTAAGCTTATAGGAAGGATGGGGTAATGAGGTGGAGCTGCAGCAAGCACTAAGCAAATATGGTGGCTAACATGCGCAAAGAAGAGCGAGAAGAGAAGCAACGCAACGGTCGTGAAGCTAGAAGTGATCAAGAAGTGATCCTGAAACTACTTACGTTCATACATAACCCAAACCGTGTTCACTTCCCGGACTCCACCGAGAAGAGACCATCACGGTTACACACACGGTTGATGCTTTTTAATTAAGTCAAGTGTCAAGTTCTCTACAACCGGACATTAACAAATTCCCATCTGCCACATAACCACGGGCACGGCTTTCAAAAGTTTATACCCTGCAGGGGTGTCCCAACTTAGCCCATCACAAGCTCTCACGGTCAACGAAGGATATTCCTTCCCCCGGGAAGACCCGATCAGGCTCGGAGTCCCGGTCACAAGACATTTTGACAATGGTAAAACAAGACCAGCAAAGCCGCCCGATGTGCCGACAAATCCCGATAGGAGTCGCACGTATCTCGTTCTCAGGTCACACCGGATGGGCAAGACGTCGGGTTGGCATAGACCCTGGTTGCCCAGGGGGCGCCGGACATCGCCCAGGTTGGACCAACACTCGGAGGAGCACTGGCCCAGGGGTTTAAAATAAAGATGACCCTCGGGCTCGCGAAAACACAAGGGAAAAAGGCTTAGGTGGCAAATGGTAAAACCAAGGTTGGGCCTTGCTGGAGGAGTTTTATTCAAAGCGAACTGTCAAGGGGGTCCCATAAATCCCCAACCGCGTAAGGAACGCAAAATCAAGGATCATACCACCAGTATGATGGAAACTAGGGCGGCAAGAGTGGAACAAAACACGAGGTATAAGGCCGAGCCTTCCACCCTTTACCAAGTATATAGATGTAGTAATTAAATAAGAGATATTGTGATATCCCAAAATATCCATGTTCCAACATGGAACCAACTTCATCTTCACCTGCAACTAGCAACGCTATAAGAAGGGCTGAGCAAAAGCGGTAACTTAGCCAAACAACGGTTTGCTAGGAAAGGATGGTTAGAGGCTTGACTTGGCAATATGGGAGGCATGATAAACAAGTGGTAGGTAGAGCAAGCATAGCGATAGAGCGGACAACTAGCAAGCAAAGATAGAAGTTATATCGAGGGTAATCATCTTGCCTGAAATCCCGCTATGAAGAAGACCAAGAAGTAGACGAAGCAACGTAGTCGAACGGATCCTCACGACTCTGGGACAAAACAGAAGCCAACGAGAGAAGCAAACCGGAAAGAAGCAAAAAACATGGTAAACAACCATCACATAAACATGGCATGATGCACAATCAAGTATGATGCATGTCCGGTTTAAAGAGGCATGGCATGACAAAGTGCAACAAACAACACGACAAATTAATTGGAGCTCAATATGCAATGAGTTGCATATTGACGAAACACCAGATTCAAGTTATTTAGTTCGCTCTCATTTATGTACTCAACAAATGTTATTAAACATGGCAAGGGGTGAAGCATATGAAAACTACCTATCTAGGCAAGTTTAAATGAGGCCGGAACAACAAACAACAATTCCGGAAAATCCCCATGTCCATTTTTCGAATTAGCTATTGTTCTGCCCTAAAACATATTTTAATGTTATTAAACAGTAAAACAAAGTGCACCATGTTAATCTATGCATTTTTCACCCCATTTACATATAAAGTTTATTAAATTCGGAGCTACGGTTAATTAGTTATGAAATAAATCATTTTAACATGGCATTTAAGCAAATTTAAACAAACATCATTTTAAACATTTTAAACATGGATGAAAGCTGGATATTATGAAACTAGACAAAATTCTAAGCATTTTTCATATATGAAGTTTTTACATATGATGCATAGTTCATGAGTTATTATGTGCATGAAGTTAGAGGTTTTTTTTCTGTAAACTGCAAAACCCTGGATAAAGCAAATTCGTCCAGAGGAAAAAAAGATGACATGGGCCGAAACTAGCTGGCCCAACAGTGCACAGGGTGAGGGAGCTAGATCTGAAGCTCACCATGGGCAAAGGCCCGCTGGTGCAGAGGCTGGGCCACGCGGGGACGTGGCTGGCGATGCGGTCAACGGGCACGGCGAGCGCTCTGCTCGACCAAGCGAAGCAGGCAGCAGCCGTTGAAGCAGTGGAGCAGCAGCACGATGCGGGGGAACTTGGCGCGACTCCAGCGAGGGACTTGGGTGGCGGGGAGGACCGAGAATGGCGGAGATGGCCGGGACTCGACGGATCTGGGCGGCGATTGGACTTGGCGGTGATGCTCCTTCCTGTTCAACAGAGAAGGGGGGGCAGGGGAGGTCAGAGAGGCAAAAGAGAGAGAGAGATACGGGGACACGAGGCAGCGGGGTCTCACCGGCAAGGTCCGGCACGAGACAGAGTGGACGGGAGAGTGGCCGACCAGGCACGGCCGGGGAAGGAAGCGCGAGGCGATGGCGTGCACGGGAGGTGCAGAAGCTTGCACCGACGGTGATGGCAGTAGGGGCGAGCCCCGTTCGTTTCCTGACAGAGAAGAAAACAAACGAGGAAGGGAGAGAGATTAGAGGAGGAAGGAGAAAGGCAGGCAGCGAAAGGGTCTCCCGGGGACTCATCTCTGGTGAGGCGACGAGGAGGAGGCACGACTGCGGTCTGGTTGCCGTCTCCGGCGAGGAGCTGCAGACGTGGGCGACGAGTGGAGGCGCGCATGGGAGGGGCGCCATGGGTCTTGGGTGCATGCTCGAGCTCGAGCAGCGAGGACGAAGGATGACGAGGTGGCGGCTCGGGGCTCTGGTGGTGCGGTGAGGAGCTCGGGCAGGGGGGATTGGGTTCTGGTTGGTTCGGACATGGGTGGGCTTAGTGGATTTGGATCGGGGCAAGGTGGAGGCTGCCGTTTGGGGTGGTGCTGAAAACGAAGGAGAAATGGTGGCTGGATCGGGAGGGATCCCGAGGATGGAGGGAGGCTGTCATCTGGCTCGGTTGGTCGGGGAGGATCCTGAGGAAGGTGGAGACTGGGTGGCGGCGCGAGGAGGGGAATAGGGTTAGGCTAGGGTTTGATCTGATTTAGTAAGTGGGTGGACTATATATAGGGAAATATGATTGAGGTTGGACCCTCCGATCGTAATCGGGCAGTCGAGAAAATATAGGTTAGGAAGTCCAATTAAGAAAACAGATATGTTTTATAGATGTTTGGGGATGATCCGGACCCAACGGTAACGATAGTCCAGTTCAGGTTCAGGGAAATTTCGGACACGGGCGAGGGGTCGATGCACTATGCAAAGAGGGGTTAGGCGAACGAGGTCAAGTGTGTGGTTGGACTGAGAATGGTCAAGGAAGACAAACGGTCTGACGACATGCCACGGAGACAAGGAGAAGCGGCAACTACGAACGACTACGAGTTTTATGAAAACATGTGGATGCAATGCGCATGATGACATGATGAAATGCAACAACAATACCAATAAAACACACGACGGTCACGCAAAACATGGAAGGCATGTGGAGCGCCGGTCTTGGGGCGTCACAGAAGTGCCCCAACAACTACCTCTCAGGACTTACCAAGTATGTACTCACCAGTTCAATCTTACCAATACCAATTGCAATTAATGACTATGTTCTGTACGGTCGATGTATTAAGCATGTTCTAGTAAACATGCCTAACACATTTTTGCTACTTTCCCTACCTTTTTATAGACATCCGGGCCATTCCCTGCCCTGGCAGCACCTGCCTTGTGATGTTTAACTATGCCAATTGCATTTTTATCAGTACCAGTTTCAATGTCTATTAAGCCTGTTGCAATTAAAAGTTGGATCCATTTTTAAACAGTTGTATTTCAATGGCTACAAACTTACAAAACATGACTTAGGATGCTATTAAGCCTGTTGCAATTAACAATTGTATCCAATTTTTAATCTGTCTATTTGCTACCATGCTACTCTCCGCAATGAAGATATACTAGAGATGTTGCCCCATTTGCTATTTTTGGTGGATGCTAACCCTGTTGTACTTAACATGCTTGTCCATGTACTTACGCAGGGTCATAACGGCCGACGATGTTGTTTGACGTCGAGGTTAGCTGCATCCCATGTCTTACAGTATTTCACATCATTTGTGCAATTGGAGTTATACTTCTACCATTTACTGGTTGCCTGTAGGTACACATGTCAGTGGCACTGATCCATGCTTCGACTCGGAGGAACAGCTCGCCTCCGCTGCCACTGACTTTGGGCGGGCTCTGGCCAGGATGAAGGGCCCCAGCAACTTCCTCTCAGGACTTACCAAGTATGTACCCACCCCAGTTCAATCTTACCAATACCGGATGCAATTAATGGCTATTTTTTGAACTGTCAATGTATTAAGCATGTTGTAGTAAACATGCCTATCACGATTGAGCTATTTCCCTACCTTTTTATAGACAACTAGGCCATTATCTGCTCTGGCAGCACCTGCCCTATGATGTTTAACTCTGCCAATGGCATTTTTATCAGTACCGGTTTCAATGGCCATTAAGCCTGTTGCAATTAACAGTTGTATCCATTTTTAAAGAGTTGTATTTCAATGGCTACAAACTTATAAAACATGAACTAGGATGTTGTTAAGTCTATTGCAGTTAACATTTGTATCAATTTTTTAATCCGTCCCTTTGCTACCGTGCTACTCTTTCGAAATGAAGATATCACTACAGATGCTGCCGTTTTATTACCATTTGCTATTTTTGGTGGATGTTAACCCTTTTATAGTTAACATTGGCTTTCCATGTACTTATACAGGGCTACAATGGGCGTTGCTGTTGTTTGCCGTCGAGGTTGGCTGCATCCCATGTCTTATACACCATCTATTCCTAAATATAAGTATTTTTAGAGATTCCAATATAGACTACATAAGGAGCAAAATGAGTGAATCTAGATTCTAATCTAAACTATATCTATAATTCTATATACATCCGTATGTAGTTCATATTGAAATCTCAAAAAAAAACTTGTACTTAGGAACATAGGTAGTTGTATTTTACATCATTTGTGCAATCTCAGTTTAGCTTCTAACATTTACTGGTTGCTTGTAGGTACATATATGAGCGGTACTGACCCACGTTCCGATCCCTTTTGCGTATGGGGCAATGAGATATTCATGAACAAGCGTCAATTGAGGAAACTAAGAAAGATTGTTAGGCGAAAGAAACGGGTGATTGGAATTAAGCTCTTTACTTCCACTTTGTCGAAGACAACACTGAACTTTAGGATGGTAAGTAATGTGTTGCCTTTTCCCCTGCCCACAACAAGTTACTCTTTTAGACCTCAATATCTGATTTTTTTTCTCTTTTCAGTGGTTTCTGAAGCTATTTACTGATGATTACCTTGCAAACTACATGACCGGAGTGGAGGCAACTAAGGTTAAAGTATATAATTCATGCTACCATGATAATGCTCTATAAGTTTTCCTGAAGGCGGTGAAGGATGGGCGGGCGATCATCACAAGGGGTTGGACAAAAGTGGTTCGTGCCTATGGCATGCCGGAAGGCACATTATGGGCATTCCGCTTCTTCAACACCGTCGGCACTCAAAATGATTTACACATGTCTCTTCACCTTTACCGCCTTTAATTATTGTGGTTCATCATAGTTAATTGCTGCCTAATCCTGTAATTACTGAACATATTGTACTGGCAATTTTATTTACGGATTCGTTGTTGAACCATTGTGCTGAGAATTTGAATTGCATGTTTCATATTTCAAAATTTCCAATTAGAATAATAAATTATAGGCAAAATAAAAAGAGAACAAACGGTCATGGAACTTTGCAAACGGTTCTGGTAGTAAAAGCGCTTGTGATGGATAGCCTAATGCCACACAGTTTTCTACATCAAATCGTGTGTGATGTAGTTAATGAAAGCAAAGAGTTAACCAAGGAAGACCGTGTGTGATAGTTACACCTTTCACACACGAACGTATACATAAAACTGTGTGGGATGTACATCCGAACCGAAACGTTTTCCCTGGATTGATTTTGTGGAATGTACATAAGAACGGAAACGTATTCCTTGGATTGACTGTGTGTGATATACATACGAACAGAAATGTTTTTTTGGGATTCACCATGTGGGATGTACATACCTACGGAAATGATTTCTGGGATTCACCGTGTGGGATGTACATACCTACGGAAATGATTTCTGGGATTCACCGTGTGGGATGTACATACCTACGGAAATGATTGGGTTTCGATGCCTCGCCCGATCACACATGGCCCCAGCCTGGGTCCCAGGAGGGCCTATCCCCGACGATTTCTGGGTCGTGTGGGAAGGACACCCTATCGCACACACTCACTTGGCGACGGTTCCAAATGTCGTCGCGGAAAGGGGTTAAAACCGTTTGTTTAGGATTGACGCGCACCAGTGCAAGACAAGCTGCCACGTGTGTTTGAAATCCGACCATTGGACACGTGTCGGTTCCTTAGTGACCCAGGGTCATTTCGGATATATCATGTCGGGTTGCCTCCAGGCTATAAATAGCCCACCCCCTACACCATAATTTGGTGGCTGCTTAGAGTTAGTGCACAGCTTTTGTCGTTTGAGAGCAACCCACCTCCGAAGCCTTTGAGAGAGAGATACTTGCGAGGACAAAGCCAAAACACCGAGAGCCACAGAGTGTTAGGCATCACTGAAGTCTTTCTATCCACGTGACCTGAAGACTTGTTACACTTGAGGACTATGCATCCTCCAGCTGGGTAGGCGTCATGTTTTGAGCATCCAAGAGCCATTGTGGATGGCCGGTGAACGGAGTCTGTGAACGTTTGGAAGTCTACCTTGAATACTTACCAGAGTGATTGGGCGGGGACTAGGTGTCCTTAGCTCAAGGGGAATAAGGTGAAGACGTGGTCTTCTGAGTTCAATCTCAGCCTCTCTAACCAGACGTACAGTTGTCATAGAATTGGAGCTGGTCTACCAAATCCTTGTCTTCACCAAGCAACTGGTTCTATCCCCAACTTCCTTTACATTCCAGTTTGTCTTCGTGAATTCATTGCTTGCTTGCCTGATCTATTTGACTTCACTGTGTGAAGACATTTACTTGTTTGGCTTCTTTCTATCTTCCATTCCGATTTGTACTATCTAGCTGCCATTAGTCTTCATGCTTTCATTACTGTGCTCATATGACTATGGTTTGTCTAGTGTAGTTTATCTTCCGCTGCATATCATATAGGCTCAATTTGATTGTGTGTCTTCTTAGACCTCGTGTCTTGAAGACTTTCGTAAAAATCGCCTATTCACCCCCTCTAGTCGATAACTAGCACTTTCAATTGGTATCATAGCAAGGTGCTCCCTTGTTCTGTGGGATTCGGTTTAACCACCTGGAGTTTTAGATATGTCCACTGCAGGGATAATCAAGGTCTCCGCTGCATGCCCAGTCTTTGATGGCACTGATTACCCCTACTGGAAGAACGAGATGTGCATGCATCTTGATGCCATAGACATTAACCTCTGGTATGACATCAAGACATGCGTTCCCAAGGTCGGTGAAGGTGTCACCGCTGCTGATGTCAAGAAGTTCACGCAATTGGACTCAACTGCCAAGAACATCATCTGTGGTCATCTGACCAAAGGACAGTATGGCCGTGTGAGTGCATTGGAAACTGCGAAGCTAGTCTGGGACTGGCCGTCCAAGGTCAAAGAAGGCGTCTCAACTCAGAGAGACTCAAGGGTTGATGTTCTTCGCAATCTCTTCAACCACTTCAAGAGAAACGACAATGAGAATGTCCAGCTCACGTTCGATCGCCTCACTGATATCACAAATGAGCTTCACGCTCTTGGCGCCACTGAGATCACCAAGCATGAAATAGTGAAGAAGCTTCTGAGCTCACTTGACAGCTCATTTGACACTTTCGCACTGATGATACAAGAATGTCCTGACTTCAGAGAACTCGATCCATCCGATATACTCGAGAGGCATAATACACATGAGTTCCAGCTATCTGAGACGAGAGATATCTATGGTCCCAACTATGGCCAATCTCATGCTTTGAAGGCAAAGGTTGTTTCCTCATCTGAAGAAGAATCTGACTGTAGTTCTGAAGATCCTAAAGATATTGGCAAAGAGCTGGCAATGCTTGTGAAGAAGTTCCAAAAGTTCTCCAAAAATAATCACTTCGGAAGATCCAGCTCAAGAGAACATGCCACAAATGCAAGAAGCCAGACCACTACATCTCTAAGTGTCCTCAATGGGACAAGGAATCTAAGAAGAAGAAGAAGAAGAAGAAGAGCAAGGAATATGATTCTGACGACAAGAAGAAGAAGAAATCCTTAAAGTCTTCTTCAAAGATTTCATCAAAGCCTTCGTCCCACAAGAAGATCTCATCTGGCAAGGCTCGTGCGTTCATTGGCAAGGAGATGGATTCAGAGGAGGAGTCTTCTTCTGAGGAGGCAGAGGTGGAGTCCGAGATGGAGTCTGATTTAGGTGTGGCAAGCCTGGCTCTAGCTTCGGCATTCGTCGCCAAGTCCATCTTCAACACCGAAAATAATGGTCATGTCGCCGGTGCTGAAGCCGATGATGAGGACGACTCTGCTCCGACCTACTGCTTCATGGCATGAGGTGCCAAGGTAAACTCACATGATGCTTACTTTCAAACCACCAGTGAAGATGACTCTGAGTGTGAATCCAAACCTAGTTATAAGACTCTTGCTAAAATTGCAACTGAAAAACAAACTGCTATGGAACATATTCAATAATGGCTAGACAAAAGTGATGACCTGTTGGACGAGGAAATGAATCGAACTTAGTCCTTAATCGAAGACATTAAAAATCTTCGTGTTAAGTACGAGGAACTTCAAAGTCGTCATGAAACACTCTCAGATACTCATGAGAAGCTTTACTATGATTATGTTCAAAGGAAGCAAGATCTAGAGAAACTCAGAGCGTCTCATGAAGATCTTCAAAAGGAGAACGATTCACTTCTCGCTCAACAGATCAGTTCCGCTCAGGAAGATTTTGTGCCACCATGTTTAAAATGTCTTGATCGTGATAATGCTGTCTCTATTGCCGAATGTTCTACTGCCTTTGATGTTGCAATATCTTCAACTGCTAATGTGGTAACTAACCCCTCTTCTGAGGATACCACTACTATTGCTGATGAGAATGCTAGGTTGAAGACATTGCTCGAAACAGGCATGTACAAAAGCCTCAAAGGGCATCAGACACAATGTGATATCCTTAAGAATCAGATTCTGAACCGAAACCCTAGGAAAGAGGGTGTTGGGTTCGAGAGGAAAATGAATCTTGATGGTTCCTATTGGAAGCCTGAGCAGTACCCCAAAACCACATGGGCTGCTGCAAAGGATCCTTCAGTGCACCCACTAGTACAGTGAGGTGATATACAAACGGTTTTAACCCATCGGGGATATGCCCTCCTGGCACACACGCTCGGCAAAATGAGGCCATGTGCGACCGACGAGCACTCAAATACAGAAATACGTACAATAGTGCTAAAAATACAATTATAAAGGCGAAATCATTTCTGGTCGTAAGTACATCCCACACAGTCACCGCTAAACGTTTCCGTTCGTATATACATCCCAAACAGTCGCTCCAAGGAAAACGTTTCTGTTCGCAAGTACATCACACACAATTTTCCCGGTTAAATCGTTTGTGATAGTGTTTCCATTGCACACGGTATTAACAATTTTATCGTTTGCGTTATTAAATGCATCACTCACGGTGCCTAGAAGAAACTGTGTGTCAAGGGCTCTCCATCACACCCAGTTTTTATGTGGTAAACATTTGCGCCAGGTGGCCTAACGCAAACATTTTTCAAGAGGATGTCGTGTGTGATTGTTCATTAATCTAACACGGTTTATTTCTAGAAACTGTGTGCGTTATTGAATGCGTCGCACACGGTGTTTTCTCAATAACCATTTGCAATAGAAAAAACCCAATTAGCAGGCTAATTATCCGATTATTAATAATCCATTTATTAATCTAATTGACATTGCATATTAAGCACACAATATATTTCATTTTCATAGCTGAAATACATCAGATTACAACATCATATAGCTTCAGCACTCAGCTACCCCATTACACAACTACACCAGCACCAAGTTTCACATGCAACATCTATAAACTTTCGGAATTAGCATCATAGATGGTACATAGACAGATGTATCTCATCTGGAAAACTGCTGAAGCGGAAGGCGAATATTGAGCCTTCATTGATGTTGAAGGTCTTTGTAACTTTAGGCCAGTGCCTATGGATGATTGACCATCCATCCTTCGTCCTCTTCAGGAACACTTCAATATTGAACCATGGGTGTTGTATGAATACCTTCCTCGCCTCCTGACCATACAGGTGGTTTGAGAGGTAATCATCAGTGAACTGCTTTGGAAAGGCCTGAAAACAAGGATGTGCATAAATATCTTCTCTATATTGGAAATGGGACAAAGGAATAAAAAGGCAAGGTATAATAGTTAGTACCATCCTATAGTGAACTGATGTCTTCTTCATTGTGCAGACAAAGATCTTGTTGTTTTTTGTCGCTAATTTCTTTATCCTAACAATCTTTCTAAGTTTCTTGACTTGACTGATATTCATGGACAACTCATTTCCGCATATGCAAAAAGGGTCGAACAGTGGGTCAAAACCTCTGACAGCAGGACCTACATGTGCAAGACCAAATTGTTAAAAACCTAAATATTAGAATGGTTCCTGCAATTGCACAATAATGTGCTATTAGACAACGGACCATGCACGTGCTAACCTCGATTGTAAACCTTGGTGCTTCCCATTGTTTCTCTGCAACACATATAAGGTAGTTAGTCATCAGGTTAAGTAAGGGTTCGCATGCTATCAGTAAAATATGTTGATGAAAAATAAGCACATTGCAGATTCATCAGATTAATTCAAGCCACATGGAAAACCCATTTATCCAAACCAAGCATGATTAAGAACTAGGAAATATAGCACTTGTATATGTTTCTCATGTATTAAGTGCAGCCAAATTCGATTTATTCCTCACATGCACAACAATACAAAATTCTACCCACGACAATTGGACATTGCATTGCAGAATTGAACCAAGTAGTTAACTAAACACCACAACAAATGAACCAAACATTAACTGAGCACCACATTGCACAATATAACATGCTCCTAATAGAAGATCAGACAGTTAACCAAACAGTTAACTACAACCAACTGTAGCAATTGTATTTGTTTCTCATGTATTTACTACAGCCAAATTCAATTTATTCCTCACATGGTATACAATAATAGAATGCACCCACAACTATTGAACACCGCATTGCAGAATTGAACCAAACAATTAACTAAACACCACAATACAAATGAATCAAACGTTAACTGAGCACCACATTGCACAATGTATAACCAAACCAAGCATGCTTGAAAACTTGGAAATATAGCAATTGTATTCGTTTCTCATGTATTTTCTGAAGATAAATTCAATTTATTTCTCACATGGAAGACAATACAAAATTGCAGCCTGAAGAATTGAACATCACATTTGCAGAATTGAACCAAACAGTTAACTGAAGACGACAACTAATTAACAAAACAGTTAATAAGTGAGCACCACACTGCACGACATATAGAACATTTACACTAGAGCAACAAATTGCATGGTAAAATTAGATAGCACAATTCACTAGAATTTGTGAAGGAAAGGCAGGAGCAGCACACGCAACAGGTAAACCAAGCATGCTTAACCGGCGTAGCTAGCAAATGGCAAGGTGCTCCTCCAAGATCTGGGGGTCGGCACAAATGGCAGCTATCGCGACCTCATCCGTGCGTGCAGCCACGATTTGCTTCTCCGCTGCCAAATGCTCCTTGAGATCCTGGCTATACTACGTGCACCATGGCTTAGGGCGGTGCTTATTTGGTGGAGGGGTCGGTGATTTGGGTGGAAGGTGTCGCGCTCGAGCCGGCGGTCGGGGCATGTGGAATGTGGAAGGAGGAGGAGGATGGGGGTCGGGTGTAGATTACCTGCTTGGATAGAAGAGGCCGAGCAACGTGAAGGAGGGTCGCCGACGAGGAGGCGGCGTTGCAAGAAAGGAGTGAAGGTTTCAACTTGGAAAGGAAGGCGGAAACAGGGGAAATGTGGCTTTTGGTAAGGGGGAGGGGGCGGGGCGGAAGATATTTCCGCGGAAGCCGAAAATTTGGAATCGCTTCAGCAAAAAAACTGGCGCGCGAAGTGTCATTAGACACGGTCCCTTATTCAGAACTGTGTACGATATGTGAACATCACAAACGATTCAGATAGCTTAACCAGTGTGTGTTGAGTTTGAACGTCAAATATTTATCACTTGATTTGAATTACGTAATGGGGTCATAGCTACAAAGGATGGTGTTTGAATTGCTAGAACTTTTATCTGCAGTGAACATGAAACTATAGGTGTGTTGTAAAAAAATTGGAATTATTTAGGGTTCGTTTGGACGTTTTTATACATTAACTTGGTTTTGTAGGCATTTCAGGTGCATAATTCTAATTTGAACTACATGCACATGCTCCAGTGCATATAAACGGGTTGAAAAATCAAATCTGTGTCCTTGGTTGCATGCTTAGGTCCCATGCAAGAAATGGGAATGAATGTCACACACCCTGCCACCATCACTCGGCCGCAAACATTGAGATACCTGGTTTTTAAATTCTAGTAAATCCAAAACTCTTTTTAAATTCATGAAACTTGGCATGCTATCATGGAGTGGCATCAACATGCCATGGTAAAAATTTTGTCCCATTTGAGGCAGGTTTGGGTATAAGCTTCTCACAAACCAGAGCTTCTCAGAACAAGCGTGATGGTTTTGGTAGGGAACGTGCCACCTTTGGGGACGAAACGATATCCGTTGCCTCTTATTGCTTTCAAAATTTTCCGAGTGTCAACATAGAACAACAGGAGTGTTGTGTTTAATTTTGGAATTTTTCGGGGTTCGTTTGGACATTTTTATACATTAACTGGGTTCCCCAGGCATTTTATGCGCATAATTCAAATTTGAACTACATGCACATTCTCAATTGCATATAAACTGGTTGAAAAATCAAATATGTGTCCATGGTTGCATGCTTAGGTCCCATGCAAGAAATGGGAATGAATTTCAAACACCCTGCCACCGTCACTCGGCCGCAAATATTGAGATACTTGGCTTTTAAATTCTAGTAAATCCAAAACTCGTCTGAAATTCATGAAACTTGGCATGCTATCATGGAGCGGCATCAACATGTCGTGGTAAAATTTTTGTCCCATTTGGGGCAGGTTTGGGTATAAGCTTCTCACAAACCAGAGCTTCTCACAACAAGCATGATGGTTTCGGTAGGGAACGTGCCACCATTGGGGACGAAACGATATCGGTTGCCTCTTATTGCTTTCAAAAAAATTCTAGTATCAACATAGAACAACAGGAGTGTTGTGTTCAATTCTGGAATTTTTCGGGGTTCGTTTGGACATTTTTATACATTACCTGGGTTGCCCAGGCATTTTATGCGCATAATTCAAATTTGAATTACATGCACATTCTCCAGTGCATATAAACTGGTTGAAAAATCAAATATGTCTCCTTGGTTGCATGCGTAGGTCCCATGCAAGAAATGGGAATGAATTTCAAACACCCTGCCACCATCACTCGGCCGCAAACATTGAGATACGTGGTTTTTAAATTCTAGTAAATCCAAAACTTGCCTGAAATTCATGAAACTTGGCATGCTATCATGGAGCGGCATCAACATGCCGTGGTAAAAAAATTGTCCCATTTGGGGCAGGTTTAGGTATAAGCTTCTCACAAACCAGGGCTTCTCACAACAAGTGTGATGGTTTCGGTAGGGAACGTGCCACATTTGGGGACGAAACGATATCCGTTGCCTCTTATTGCTTTCAAAAAATTTCTAGTGTCAACATAGAACAACAAGAGTGTTGTGTTCAATTTTGGAATTTTTCAGGGTTCATTTGGACATTTTTATACATTAACTGGGTTTTCCAGGCATTTTATGTGCATAATTTAAATTTGAACTACATGCGCATTCTCCAGTGAATATAAACTGGTTGAAAAATCAAATATGTGCCCTTGGTTGCATGCTTAGGTCCCATGCAAGAAATGGGAATGAATTTCAAACACCCTGCCACCATCACTCGGCCGCAAACATTGAGTACCTGGTTTTTAAATTCTAGTAAATCTGAAACTCGTATGAAATTCATGAAACTTGGCATGCTATCTTGGAGCGGCATCAGCATGCCGTGGTAAATTTTTTGTCCCATTTGGGGCAGGTTTGGGTATAAGCTTCTCACAAACCAGAGCTTCTGAAAGGATCGAGAAGAGGTGTCTAGAGGGGGGTGAATAGACTCTTAGCAAAGGAAAGTTGCAGTTTTTCATTTCTTCAAGTTAAGGTGGAGTTTTAGCACAAGTTTAAACATTCACAATACATATCAAGCAAGCATGACAAGAGTGTATGAGCAGCGGAAAGTAAAGCATGCAATTTGCGAGAATGTAAAGGGATGGGATTGGAGTGTGCAACACAATTGAAGACACAAAGATTTTTTCCGTGGTTCCGATAGGTGGTGCTATCGTACATCCACGTTGATGGAGACTTCAACCCATGAAGGGTAACAGTTGCGCGAGTCCACGGAGGGCTCCACCCACGAAGGGTCCATGAAGAAGCAACCTTGTCTATCCCACCATGGCCATCACCCACGAAGGACTTGCCTCACTAGGGTAGATCTTCACGAAGTAGGCGATCTCCTAGCCCGTACAAACTCCTTGGTTCAACTCCACAATTTTGACGGATGCTCCCAAGTAACACCTAACCAATCTAGGAGACACCACTCTCCAAAAGGTAATAGATGGTGTGTTGATGATGAACTCCTTGCTCTTGTGCTTCAAATGATAGTCTCCCCAACACTCAACTCTCTCTCACAGATTTGGGTTTGGTGGAAAGATGATTTGAGTGGAAAGCAACTTGGGGAAGGCTAGAGATCAATATTCTTGTGGTTGGAATGGAATATCTTGGTCTCAACACATGAGTAGGTGGTTCTCTCTCAGGAAATGTATGCTGGAAGTGTCGGCATGTTCTGATGGCTCTCCTAACAAATGAAGAGTGGGTGGAGGGGTATATATAGCCTCCACACAAAATCTAACCGTTACACACAATTCACCAAACTCGGTGGGACCGAATCAGAAAACTCGGTCGGACCGATTTAGTTCATAATGTGACCGTTAGGCATTTCGCTGGGACTGATATGATCAACTCGGTGGGACCGATGTGCTAGGGTTAGGGTAGAACCTCATCTCGGTTTAACCGATTACACAAACTCGGTGAGACCGATTTTGGTAATAAGCTAAACAGAGAGTTAGTCGGGCAAACTCGGTGGGACCGAAATAATTACAACAGGTAACAGAGAGTTTGCAAGCCCATCTCGGTGAGATCGAGGTCCCATCGGTGAGACCGAATTAATTAGGGTTTCAGGCATTGGCTATGTCAAGTGAACTCGGTGGCGCCGGATAGATCAAATCGGTAGGGCCGAGTTTGACTTTTGGTTTGGGACATATGTGGATATGAGAAAGTGCTTGAGGGCTTTGGAGCATATCACTAAGCACTTTGAGCAAGCAAGCCATTAAGCAACACCTCATCCCCTTTTAATAGTATTGGATTTCCCATGGACTCAATGTGATCTTGGATCACTAAAATGAAAATGCAGAGTCTTGAGCTTTTGAGCTTGAGCCAATCCTTTGTCCTTAGCATCTTGAAGGGGTTCCACATCCTCTTGTCCACGCCACTCCATCTGTTGAACTTACCTGAAATATACTAGATAAAAGCATTAGTCCAACAAGAGATATGTTGACATTAATTACCAAAACCACCCAGGGAGCACTTGTGCTTTCAATATCCCCCTTTTTGGTAATTGATGATGTCACAGCCCCAGATCAGCCCTTGTTTGACTTTTGCTTGTTCCTCATGTCATCATGTTTAATTTTCAAAGAAACTTAAAATGGGGATGTTGAAACCCTAGCACCAAATGCATTCAACTAGGTTCAAGTTTAAATCTTTCAATGAACCCAGATTGCCCTTTAGGAAAGTTCATGATTTTTGATAAAGGTGAAAACCTCTGCCAAAAATGATGCACCTATTTCTAGGTCATTTTTGGATTTTTGAATTAACTCATATTGTATTTGAATTGGGGCATTTAAATCCTATAAATAATTTAAATGCTCTAATAATTCTGAAACTAGTTGAGGGCTGTTGGAAATATTTTCAAAAGTGCCCACAATTTTTATCAGGATTTTACAAAATGAGTTAGTATTTTTACTAATTCAAAACAGATCAAAATAAATAGAAAACAGAAACTATTAAAGAAAAGAGAGAGAAAGGAGCCTTACCTGGCGCTTACCTGGACTGGGCCGGCCCACCTGGCCCATGCCAGTCACCACCTACCTTTGCCAGTAGGCAGAGGAGGGGGACAGCGCACCGCCGGCGAGCACGCGCCCGCGCCACCTCCTGCTTCCCCGGCCCCTCCTGGCGATGCCACGACGACGCCCCGAAGCTCCTGTCTCCTCTCCCTCACTCGCTGCACTCTCTCCCCTCCCCTGTCCCTCTCGCGCGCACTCACCCGAGCACAGCCGCAGCCACCGCTCGCCGTAGCCACCGCTCGCCGTAGCCATGGCCACCGGCCACCCCTCGCCCCGCCAATGAGTCCACGAGCTCCGACTTGACGCCTTGAAGCTCCCCCTCAACGCGAGCATCGCCGGACGCCCTGTCGCCTCGCCATCGACCCGTCGTCTCCGCGCACGGCCGTGCATCGCCGCCGCCAAATTCCGACGCCGTCCGTGCCTCCCCGATTTCGCCGAGAACCTCTTCGTGACCGCGGTGAGCACCCGGTCATTTCCCCCTAACCCTGTCCCCGTTTGGTTGCCGTAGCACCATTCCCCACGAGCACCGAAGCTCGCCGCCGCCATTGCCAACGAGCTCCGTGCTCCTGAGCTCGGCCGCCCGCCTGAGCATCACCAGCGTGCTCGCCGCGCTCCTGTGAACCTGAAGCACCCACGGGTTCGCCCTGCCGTGCCCTATAGCGCCATCTCCGCCGTTGCCCGAGCTCTGGCGGCCGCCCAAGTGCTCGTCGCCGGCGAACCAGGCCACCCCGCGACCTTCTGACACCTCCCCTGGATGCGGAAGAGCGTGGGCTACCTCCTGGTGGTTTCCGCGCGTCCAACCGCCATCTGTAGCTCAAGTCCGGCGAGTTGCCGCCGCAGTTTTGGTTGTCGCCGGCGAAACTCCGGCGAGGACCGACGTGGCGCAGTCATTAGCGCTAATCCCTGCCAGCTCAGCCGCCCTTAGCCACTGACAATGGGCCCCGCAGCAGGTCAAAGTGCTAGTCAACGCGGGTTAGCACCAGGTGTCACTGACGTGTGGACCCCACATGTCAGGTTTGACCCTGGTCAGCGCTGCTGACCTGCTGACACAGGCATGAAGCAATGCTGACGCAATTAATCCTTTTCTGGATTTAAAATAATTCAGAAAATTCCAGAAAATAGTGCAAACTTCTAAAATTCATAGAAATTCAACCGTAGCTCCAAATCAAACAAGTTATATATGAAAAATTATCAGAAAAATGCAATCTATCCATCTGTATCATTTTCATGCATGTCAAACTAAGTTATACCTGCTGTATAGGTGAAAACATGATAATGCACTATTTGAATTCATAGTTTGAATTTGAATTTGAACCTTGAGTTCAAATCAACCCAAACCTTTCTGTTGCAAGTTACATTAGGCCAAATCACGTCATATTGCCATGTCATGATCATGCATCATATTGAGCATTGCATTGATTGTGTTCTTCCTTGTTTGCCGGTGATTGTCCCCTCTCGATAGCCGTGACTCCAACGATGAGATCGATGACACCGATGAAGAGCTATACTATCTTCGGAAGTGTCAGGCAAGCAAAATCCCCTTGTTCATTCCGATACAATCCCACTCTCTCGCTCCTGCTCTCTTTTACTACATTAGGACAACAATGATTCAACTGTTACTTGTTGCGGTAGTTGAACCCCTTATCCTCTGCATGACCTGTCATTGCCACAGTAAATAGATGAAACCCACTAGCATGAGTAGGAGTTGTTTGAGCCCTGATGTGCCTACTCATTCATGCTTGTTTGTCATGCCGGCTACTACTTAGAGTTGAGTCGGGTCTGATTCATCCGGAATGAGTTGGAATGGTGATGAACATGTCCTACTGTGTGCGAGCTAAGTGTGTGAACACGATTTGGTAAAGGTAGCGGTGAGAGGCCATGTAGGAGTACATGGTGGGTTGTCTCATTGCAGCCGTCCTCAGGAACTGAGTTCTGTGTTTGTGATCCATGATACAGTTACTACCACGCATTGGGCCCGAAACCAATGGACCCTCTCACTACTGGAATTAGCTAATTTGCCATCTGCCAGCTCTTTGCTGTCTGCTAGCTGACGGCAAAGAAGCTCTTTGCCATCAGCTACACATAAACAGACGGCAAAGAAAAGGCTGACGGCAAAGAAGCTCTTTGCCATCTGCCAGCTCTTTGCCGTCTGCCAGCGGACGGCAAAGAATCTTTGCCGTC